>NW_015151390.1:140888-143901 GCF_000732505.1 Cyprinodon variegatus | reverse complement strand
CAGCCGATACCGCACCGTGACGTCACAAACCAGTAGGTGGCAGTAGTGTTCTTTGACAAACATGGATGCCTCCAGTAAAACACATTCAAATGAAAATCACTCTTAATTAAAAACACTTATTATTTATTTAACAGTATGTAATAATTTCATATTTAAAATACTTTGAGAAGTTTGAATTCTGAATATGAGCCGACTTTTCCTTTAAAGTTTGTTAACAAAGAGTTGGTATTGAATTGTTTAAAAAGCAGAGTAGTAATGAAATCCTTTCCTGTGTTTTACTGATGTTTAGAAACCTGATTAGTCAGAGTAGCAGTAGCATCTTCTGCTCCTCTTTTCACATTATTACCATATAAACTGTTGGGGATCAAGAAGATTCCCAACTTCAGGCCTTTGCCTGTGAGCTCAGAAGCTCTCAGGCAAAGAAATGATAAAATACTTTTTAAAAACAGGAGTAATTTTAATTTGTCATATTAGATTAACATGGACAGATTTAATCTAAAGGTTTTGTTTCACTGTGAGGTATGGCTGGACTATATGACTTAAAATTCTAATCTCTGAGTTTTTTTCCTATCAAATCCATTTTCTTTTTTTTAAATTGTCACTAAGTTTCATAATAATACAAAATACAAATGGGATACATTGCTTTGGAAAATAGCTTTAATTTCTATCATTTATATTCAGTCATGTTTTGCAAAAAAAGGCAAAATGTTAGCAGCTGGTAGGATTACACACTAGTTCATTTATCCATTATAAGAACGCATCTAAGAACAAAACATAATAAACTGATGCCACTCTGAGTTATGGAAGCACAATCAGTAGATTGATGGAAAAAAATTTTGATTTTCCAAAATATTAATCTTCATAAACAAAAAATCTGATCAATCAATAAAGTTGATTAATCATCCAACTTTACTCTAATGGTAAATTGAACCCAACCTTTAATTAAGGTGAAGATATGTCAAACTGTAGAGTTAATTATATTTTAATAATCAAATAGTTTTTATTGATTTTCATATTCAAACATCAGACATCCTATTCAAAACATACAGAACAAAATAGTAGTATTCAAAATATCCATCCATCCATCCATCCATTTTCTGGCACGCTTATCCAGAGTGGGGTCGCGAGGGGTGCTGGTGCCTATCTCCAGCAGTCAATGGGCGAGAGGCAGGGTACACCCTGGACAGGTCGCCAGTCCGTCGCAGTATTCAAAATATACATCATAAAACAGGTCAAAAAATACAGACAAAATGGTAACGAGATAGATCCTATTACTAGCAGACACCAGGCATACCCAACAACCGAGTTCCAGACAATACTGGGTTCAAAATAAATACATAAGTAAGTAGAAATGACAATAATAAAAACAATGATATTAATTCAGAGAGAAAAAAAAATTGCTAATTATGCTGAAGCAAATGAAAGCTCGTGTTCAAAATAGGAAATAAAAGGCTGTACTAGGTCAACACTAAGAGAAGTTGGAATGTCTCTTAGTGTTGACCTGTAAAGTCAATCTAAGATGTTCTAGTTTCAGTTGAGCCATCAATACCTCTACCCATCCTTTGTGAGTTATTACAGTTTGACCTTTGATTTACCTCCTTGTGTTGACATCAACCAACCAGTAAGGCGAAGGATTTGGTCTCAGAAAGACCAGAAGTTTGGAATCGACCCTCAGAGGCGCCTTATATAAATTTCATGTTATTCAAGAATTCATCATACAGTATTAAGCACATTATGGAATCTGTGTTTGGTCAAAGGTCAGACTGGTGCTCGCATGGTATCTTCATTATTTTACTGTTTATTTTGTGTAATCATTGACAGAGGTGAAGGAGAGTTGAAACTTTATTTAACTTTTCTCACGTGAGAATAGAGCGTGTTTCCTGTCCTGTCTGTTTCCTGCAAATCTGCTTTTATTCCTTCACAGGTCAGGGATGGAATTAAAACAGCGAGGGTTTGCTTTAAATTCTTCCAAACACATACATTTTATTTAATCTATAGAATAATTCGAAAAATCTCCAAATTTGAACTCAAGGCTGAACATATCAATATATACAAACCAGTTGTAAACAGTATGTTTTAACTGGTGACATAAGTGCAGCGTCATGGTTTGGATGTAGACCTTTTCTGAATGAATGACTTGACTTTTTCTGTTTTTAGTAAAATCTGCATTTTTATTTTTGCAGATAGAAAAACTAAAGCATTTTTAGTTCCCTAAATGTAGGACTGGTTCTACGCAATCGTACGAGTCAAACCCCACATTATGAGGAACAGAAACTGCTGCATCATGGTAGTAAAAAGCTTCAAAAAACATTCTCAAAAAGTTTAGAGAAGCTCCTTATCGTGACACATCAGTTTGCATCATTCATTCATCCAGTTTTAATTTTTAACATGTGTTTTTATATAAACTTCTATAAAAGGCATTCATTTAAATTAATTATCAGTCTCAAAGTATTTGCATTTAAAATAAGAGATTTAAAGTTTTTCTGAAACATCTAAGAAATGCGGCCAACGTGAAATGCCTTTTAGAAGAGGGAAAGAAAAACATCTAAACATCGTCTAAATCTAAATGTTCTTTAAAGCCCTTATGTTTTATTTCCTGGGTGGATGGGTTTGGATCTGCACTGACAGAACCAGACCAGTTGATTTATGACTGAAGGAGAAACTTGAATAGCTATTCTCAAACATAAACATGTTTGTGTCCTTTAACTCTGTATCTGTCCCAACAACATGGGAACATAAAAAAAAAAAAAAAGAACGTTCTCTCCTTAATATCTGTTTGGAAAATCCTATTGGTTCTCAGAGAGGTCAAGTAACTTGGTATAAATATTTAGTTGCTCTACTTTAGTTGCTATTTTTCTCATCTGTGCTTGGATATAATTATTTTGAGCGCTTTTTTTTTACTCTTACTCATTACTCATTAAAAAAATGAAATCCAAATAAGTAATTTTTTCTTAAAATAAGTGCATTTTTTCTTAAAATAAGTGCATTTTTTCTTGAAATATGTGCATTTTTT
>NW_015151390.1:127056-139250 GCF_000732505.1 Cyprinodon variegatus | reverse complement strand
TATAAAAAGAATAAGTATCAATTTGGTTTATATTTTTGTGAATATGTATATATTTTTGGATGCGTTTTGTGGATGGAAATCATCTGAAATAAATTCCCTCGATTATTTATTGATTTTCTATGTTTTAAGGCTAAAAAATGTATATCTAATTTTTTTATTAAGTTGAATGTAGATCCCATACTTTACATCTTTTGAAGTACAATAAGGGAGTCATTTTTCACCTCTTTTCCTATGAAGGCTGTCCCCATGTTTGGTAGAATATCTCAGAGCTGTAATGAAGCCTGTGACTACCTGCAGATCTAATAAATACACTGCAAAAATTATCTATATATAAGTCAAGAAGGTCTTAAATTAAGTATATTTGCCCATAATTTGAGTAGGTAAATTAGATAATTTACCAATGGAATTAGTATTTTGACACCCTAAAATAAGATATTTAGATAAAATGCACTTGAAATAGGACACAGCATTTATTTTTTAAATGTAAATTGTCTTGTTCCATTGGCAAAATGTCTCGTTTACCTCCTCAATCCAAGAAGAAATGCACTTATTTTAAGAAAAAAAAAGTTCAATTTTTTCCAGTATATAAACTCATCAAATTGTCTGGAAAATTTAACCTGTAATTCCCTCCAAGCAGAAGCAGACTTTTGTGCTATTCTGTTACTGGTTTATTTGAAGTTGCTCCAAATCCACCATTAAAACTAAGTAATGTTGTCAAGCATACACATTAATGTTACAAATAATAACTTGCAGAGCATATGAAGTAATACCGGTAGTTACAACGTAAATAAATAAAATACCTCGTTGGCTGCATGCTGCAAGGAAAAAGGGAATTACCCAAAAAATCTTAAAGATTATATTTCCATAAATGTAAACGTTGTTAGCATTGACCTAGCAAGAATCCTCCATAACTGATTGATTGTTTCTTCTGTGAGAGCTCAAACGATACCTTCTTAGACTTCAAAATAAAAGCATATTTATTATGTACTTGATAATTTAATATAAAACAAATGCAAATTAAATAAATTCTAATCAGACAATTACCTTCGAAAAAGGAAAAGAAATGATAGAACTATTATGCACAATAAGCATAAATGCAACGATTAAATATGCTCTCATTTAAATGATCAAACCAGCATGGACTAAACCATATATGATATAAACTCTGCTTTTTTATGTTTACCTCTAAGTTAAATCCCCCCCAATGATCCACTCTGTCCTACAATCTGCTGTAAACCGTCTGATAATCGTTCAGGATGACATGCAACCATAAAACTCTTATCTTTATTGAGATCTAAACAAATCTCCAGATGGATTTTAAGATGTTCTGTGCATGAGACCCGTCTGTTAGGAAAATCACCGCAGTCCTTGCGTGAATACGATGAAAACTGTACTCGGTCAGAGGGCGTCCTTTTCTCACGTAAGGTTCCGAGTCGTTCAGCTGTTGTCTTTTGTGTTTTATAGTTAGAGTCTAATCATTGACAGAGGTGAAGGTGGGTCAGGTCTGCGCTTCAGGTGAGGCTCCACCCTTATGAACTGACGGCTGATGTACTATTACTTTATTGCCGTCTGACGGTACTTTCTGCTTTCTAAGGCATCGTTACCAAAGAATGCAGATGTTCTGCTTTAAGATCCTTATGATTTAATCATCCTCATTTACTTTGTTTAAACCCTATAAATGTATTTAATGTTTCATCTCAACTGTACTAATGTTATAACTGCTGCTGTTTGGTCAAAGAGCAGCAGGTTTTTATAGGGAACGTGAGCTGATGGTCCAACAGTTCTTTTCATTTATATATTTTTTTCTGTCTCATTATATTCTGTCAGGTTAAACTGAGATTAAATCATAATAAAAAATTTCTTTTACACAAACTAGTTTATGCAGGGGAAGGCTTTAGGTATTTAACTCCCATAATTCTGGTTTTATAATCATCACAGATGGCAGATTTATATCCATTTACTTCTTTTACTACATGTTCTTCCCCCTGAAGTTATCTGCTGAATAACCTTTATACAGCATTAGAAAAAACCTTGTAAAAATGTTTAAACATGCAGACTGATGCGCGGGTAGCAGGACTCAGTATGATTGCAACATGTAGCTACATATTTTTTATTTAAAAAATGGTGATTTTTTTTATAAAAATCTTGTTTTCTTGTCTGGAATGATAGTTGTAGACATGGGTGTGGTTAGCCTTGTTAGACCATCCTGATCTCGCGAGCTTTCAAGATTTTCCTCGCTAATCAGTCTGGAGACTCTCCGTTAAAGAACATTTGGAGCCGTTCACCAAACGAACGTCCAATCAGCGTTGGCTTTGAGGCGGGTTGAGGTGTGACGCAACGAGAAGCGCGACAGTTAAGTCTAAAGAACATGGCGGCTTCAGCCAATGAAACTAGCGTTAGCGTAGCTATCAAGCAAGTTTTATCGGAATTACAGAGTATTTCTTCACTGAAAGAAGAGCAAAACACTGCTCTGGAGGCTTTTCTCAGAGGAAAAGATGTTTTTGCTCTTCTCCCGACTGGTTTCAGCAAGAGTAGCCTGGCTTGTGGTTGTGTTTTCGTCGTCGCTCTGTTAGTACGTCATATGCTTCCCAAAATTACTTCTACGGAAGGTTTCCAGATGGATATGTGGAGCAAATCCATCTGGGGGAGTCAGGTTTAGGGTGTGGTGGGATTAGGACAGGAAAGTTTTACCTCTTTATTTTTTTTCTCAGCCCTCCCCATTCTTATTTAATATAATTTCAACGTAATCATTTATTTAAAAAAAGTACAATTATAGGAAGTTTTTTTTTATATAATAGGGGGGTTAATAAAACAAAAAAAAAATCCATCCATCCATCTCCCCTTTTATCTCCTCTTTCTTTAATCTTTTCTCCTTTTTCCTGTTTTTCCTTTCCTTCTCTACTTACATTGCAGTGTCCATAAATGTAATACTCCCTGCATAATTATAATAAAGCTATTTATATGCATAAATCAATCTGAACAATATGGCAATAAAAAAATCTGCAAAATCTGTTGGGCTCTTTTTGGCATCAAGATAATTATCCTTATTGCCACATCGCCAGACACGACACTGTAAATAATAATAAAAAAAAAACATACATAAACCACTGGAGGAAAGGGACAAGAAACAAAAATAAATCAAAACAACTTTGTGATGCTTTACTGTTTCACCCTGTAAACCCTCTTGTGTGAAAAGTGTTCCAGAGTTTAATCAAAGCGCCCAGAGTTCCTCTAATTAGCAGCAGGGTTCTGTTTTACGAGCGTTTCTTTATCCTCCTCCACAGCGGGCTCATGAAGCCGGGTCTGAACGCCATCATGGGAGCAACAGGAAGCGGAAAGTCATCGTAAGTTCTTTACATTCCCCTGATTTTTTTTTTCCCCTTCTTTTTTTTCTTACTTAAGTGTTTTTCCATTCAGAGGTTCACTCTTTATGACTTAAAAATGTTTGTCTAATCATTGGATTGTTTGGTTCTACATAAACAAAACATGATTTAGTTCTCATTAACTGCATAAGAAAGCACGTATCTCCCACTTCCTGTTTCCATATTTCCACATGTTGCGTCCTTTATCCTAATTAAAAGATGGATATGAAACAAACCAGTTCATATCTTGATATATTTTCTATACATTTATGCACATTTTTAAGTGTTTTTTTCCTAAGCTTACAAATTCAAACCTATATTTATTTTCTCCAACTGTTTCTCCATCAGATTCCTGGATGTTCTGGCAGCCAGAAAAGATCCCGCCGGTCTGTCAGGAGAAGTCCTGATCGATGGAGCTCCTCAGCCTCCCAACTTCAAGTGTCTTTCTGGTTATGTGGTGCAGGTAGGTGAAAGCAGGCAGGAAGCCCACACAGAATGTTATTTTCTTCTTTCCAGGGATGTTTGCTGGAAGGGAAGGAAGAGACCGCCTGCAACAATAAGACCTGCTGCTGCAGCCGAGCTGCTTCAGCAGCATCAGATAAACTCTTTCAGAAACCCAGAGTCCCAGCAGAGGAAGTTTGATTCAATGTGAACAGAAATGATGGAAATAACGGCGCATCTAGCCGCACCTCATTGAGTTTTTGTAAGCAGTGGCTTCCTGTCTGCAGGACGACCTGGTGATGGGAACGCTGACGGTCAGAGAGAACTTCACCTTCTCAGCCGCGCTGCGTCTCCCGTCCTCCATCTCCCAGAAGGAGAAGGAGCAGAGGGTGGAAAAGCTGATCCAGGAGCTGGGACTGGGACGAGTGGCCAACTCCAGGGTGAGGAGAACAAAACTCCAACCAGGAAGTTATAATGTTAATACACTGCAAAAATTATCTATATATAAGTCAAGAAGGTCTTAAATTAAGTATATTTGCCCATAATTTGAGTAGGTAAATGAGCTAGTTTGCCAATGAAATGAGTAATTTTACTCTTAAAATAAGATAATTAGATAATATGCCCTTGAAATAAGACAATGCAATTGTGTTTTCTTATTTTAAGTGTAAATTGTCTTGTTCCATTGGCAAAATGTCTCTTTTACCTCTTCAATTCAAGAACATTTGCACTTATTTTAAGAAAAAAGGACTTATCTAGATTTAGATTTTTTGCAGTGTATAATAATAAGCATATGTATGATGTGCAGTTGTTATGATGTATTATAAACAGTGAATGGTCCACTGCTAAGGTTCAGAATCTCGAAGCTAAATCATGAATGACAATCTCAATTAGCTGGAATATCTTAATGAGATGGGGTCAGTTCTTAAAACAGGTTAATATGGATTGTCTTATTGTCTTGAAACAAGTAAAAATGTACTCACAGTCTAAATGTTAACGCGACTTAGTCTGCAATGTGTGCTATTTTAGGAGAAAAACTGCTCAGAATTAGTTTTATTATCTAGTTAGGATGAAAAAAATAAATTTTCTTAAAACAAGTCAAATAATCTTAACAATATTTAGTCTTACTAAGAAAATACATTTAAAAACAAGTGTAAAAAGACCAAAATGCTTAATTTAAGTTTATTACACTTGTATAGATTTTCCTTTTTTGCAGTGTAGAGCAGACAGTAACTAAACATGTTGGCTTTTAAAGCAAATTAAAGGCAGTGAGACAAAGGTAGAACACCTTAGAGCTGTAAAGTCTTGCTGTGTCTCAGGTGGGAACTCAGCTGATCCGAGGAATCTCTGGAGGAGAGAGGAAGAGGACGAACATCGGCATGGAGCTGATCATCGACCCGTCCGTCCTCTTCCTGGATGAACCCACCACAGGCCTGGACGCCAGCACGGCTAACTCTGTGCTGCTGCTGCTAAAGAGGTGAAGGGCGTCTCGTTCGCACTAACTGTAGAAAAACCCCAACCGGTCAGGGTCAGAGGAACGGCTTCTGGCTCAGAAATAACCTTTTATCACTTTAACTTTAAAAAGAAAATGTAAAATCAAAGAAAAACTGTCTTCATTTTAAGCAAGAAAGGAGCACATTACAGTGTTTGATTAAAGGACACGATGGAGTTTTATCATGTTGACGATTTATGTCTAAGCATCTACGCTATAAAAAATTATTCACCCAAATTTAAAGATGTTGATCATTTTATTACATAAATTGTCATTTACTTTTATAACATCAAGGTCAGTCTAATTATTATACAATTCAAAGAATAAACTCGATGTTTTTGGAATAAATGCACTAATTAGGTAGCCTAACTAGCCCCACCCTCCAGTGTCCAAAATAATTTTTGCCTGCTAGTGGGTCTCGCTTCGATCAATGCTCCAGGCCCTAGAACTGGTTGGCCAATCACAACGCAGAGATTTGTTTTGGATTTCTAGATGCAAAGCGGGCGGGGTTTTTAGGGTGTGACGACAAAGCTGTGCGGAGCTGGAGAAAGCACAACAAGGAAGATGGCAACAACTAATGAACAGTTATCGTTTGACCCAGCTTTGGAATCACTTTTGGAAGGATTAGACTTGGGATTTTCGTTAAAACGTGAGCAGGAAGAGGCTCTATTGTCTCTCATTGGTCAGAGCGTTGGCCAATAGGCACAGACATGGTTTGAAAAACAACAGGTTTTTCTCATCAACAATTTTCCGATGTCTCATTCATCGGTTCCAGACTAAATTACACATTTAATCTCACATTTAGTCTGGTTCATCAGGCTAGTAATTTGTATTAATTTTGAATTATTATACTTCATTAATTCTAAATACATACAGTGGAAAAATCAAAATTTAGATAAGTCATTATTTCTTAAAATAAGAGCATTTGTTCTTGAATTAAGAAGCTAAAAGAGGATTTTGCCAATCGATCAAGACAATGTAGATTTAAAATAAGAAAACACAATTTTATTGTCTTATTTCAAGTGCCATGTTATCTAATTATCTCATTTTAAGAGTAAAAATACTCATTCCATTGGCAAACTACCTCATTTACCTACTCAAATTAAGGGTAAATACACTTAATTTAAAACATTTGAACTGATTTCTATATCGTTTTTCCAGTGTAACCTGACACTGCTGTATTTTACACTAATAAGCTTTATAAAAATTCATTAATCATTCAATGGCTTTGTGTTAAAATGATCTAAAAATAGTAAATGGGATTTTTTTTTATGTAATACAATTAGGGTGAAATATTTTTCTGAGTGAACATCTTTATGAAACACTGAAGGACTTTATTCATTTCTATTGTTCTAGAGATATTGTCTTATTTACAGGAGCCCATTTAACTAGAATCCATCCAACCATTGATCCTCTTCCATGTATTCAAAGTTGATCATTGGGCAGCTTATCTAAGAGTCAAACTTTTTTTCCAAAGTTTAGGACAGATTTCTTCATTAAAAGAACAGAAAATGGTGACCCCTACAGGACAAGAGGAGTTCTAAGTTTTGTTTGTTATTCTGCAACCTTTGACCCCAGAGCTAAGTGGCTTTTTGGACTTCCCATGAAAGTTCTCCCTGACATTAACTGAAACTAATAAATAAAAAACTCATGCAGGGTTCTCATCAGCACATTTCAGCTGAACACTGAAAGTCGTCATCGCTGCGCTGCAATTAGGCAGAAATGATTATGTTTTATGATCAGCCCATTATCTGACATCAGTGCTCCTTCCCTCAGGGTTCTGTCCAGCACATTTCAGTGCAGCGGCTGGCTACACTTAAAGCTGTGAAAATTACTTTACCATTAGGCTGGTACGCTGAAATTTAATGAATGTTCAGGTGTGAAATCCATGTTTTTAAACACATTTGCCTCATTATTTGCACACAGACATGATTTTGATCTGTGAATATGTGGACCACCTGCTTTTTTAGGTAAAGAAGATAAAAAAAAAAAAGGTTTCAGATTTGCACCGATACACTCTTAAAAAATCCTGGTGAGAACCCTGTTATGATTTTATAAAATTAATAATTAAAAACAAATTCAGGGTTGCAATTCCACAGCCAAGTAAGCATAAACTTGATATTTGTTTAGATCTAGTTTTCCTGTCATTCGTTTGCAGACTATACACTTTTTTGTTGATTTTTCAACAAGTAACATGTTGAGTTAATTTATCCATTCTTATTTTACTACAGACAATGTATCTTTTTAACTTTTGAACCTTAAGATAGAGGTTAAATGGTGGTTCCTTAGTAAAGTGGAATCTGCACACAGCGCAGTATACTGTAATTAGAGTTACATGGTACTGTAATAAAATACAGTAAATGTGGAAGCTATCCGTTTCATTTCATTTTTCTCTTTGAAAAACCTCACAAATGGCATTTAGACGATATTCTGCATAAAAAATAAGTGAAATAATGGTAAATTCAGATTCAAAATTGGCTCTGTACCACCGTGAGCACTATAAGCGGATTCCAGTGTAGTAACAATAGTAGCTTGTTTAAAAAGATCATGAGGCATTTGCAGCTCTAAAGCTTTATTTACCTGAACTCAAGTCAAAATGTCTCAATGACTCATCGTTTATTAACAATAAACTTTAACTGTTATTATAACTGTAATATTATTATAGGATGGCGAACCACGGCCGCACCATCATCCTGTCCATCCATCAGCCCAGATACAGCATCTACCGCCTGTTTGACAGCCTCACCCTGCTGGTCAACGGCAAACAGGTCAGCTACTCAAACACATCAGGCAGCCCAGATGTTGAATAAAACAACCTGCTAACTCTGTTTTATGGTGAAATGTAAACATGCAGGTTTACCACGGCCCGGCACCCAGAGCGCTGGATTATTTCTCTGACATCGGTAAGAAAGTGGAGCAAAAGTGGAATCTGATTCAATGCAGCAAGGGGGTCCTTAGATCCGTTTGGGGGTTTTCTCTTCCAGGATACAGATGTGAGGCTCACAACAACCCCGCCGACTTCTTCCTGGACGTCATCAACGGAGACTCCACCGCCGTCGCCCTCAACAGCCTGGAGGGAGGAGGTAGGTGGCTTGCTTGATATTATGTCTTAGATCTTTGATTTTTATTTTTTATTTTTCTCAAGTAGAATTGGAGACAGAGCAGAGCAACTTTTCTCAAAATGTTTTCTCTCAGAACAGGAATGACTGATAAAAAGGGAAAAGATGGTGGATGTTTTTTGACAGTGGCGGCTGGCCAATAGAGGGCTCTAGAGCGCCGTCCCCCCACCCAGTGACCCTATTTAAGACATAAATATTTTATATATATAACATTTAACAATATTTTAAATCCATTTAGAATATTTTGAAATATATTAATATGTATTTCTTAGATGTGCAAGATAAATATTTTATCTTTAATAATTAGTAAAGCGTCATTCAGTTTTTCGTCGGATTAGTGACGTATTTCCGCCCTGTGGCACAAAAAAATTTGCTCGTTGACTCTCGTTAAAATGTGTCTATGCCCAGTAGCTCCTCTGCAATCAAAGTGTAATTGCTCACCAGCTCCTGCCATAGCGCAGACGTTTGGCGGGTGATTGACAAGTCGAGTCGCTGGAGTTGGAGATTGAGATTGAGAGATTGGAGACAGAGAAAAATGGAGCAAGAAGTGTCTTTTTCCAGGACCTGATTTAGCAAGAAGGCTTGGCTAACTGCATTTAGCGAGGCTAACACTGTGGTCTGCCTTTTTCAAACGTCAGGGTTGGACAGATCTGAGCATGGATAAAGACTGACTGATTTTGAATGAATTTTGAATTCAATTTGAGTGAATTTCTCCGCTGTGAGATCAATAAAGCTCATCTAATCTAATCTTAAAGCACTTTTTAGAAAAGGCAAAGAAGAATGAACGATCTGGGATTCACATAATATAATAATATTATAATAATATAATGCACTTTTTCAAGATGTTTGTTCATTTGTTGCTCTTAAATAAACACATTCTCAGAAAATAAATAGTATTTTATATGTTAAAAAATATAATGCTGACTAATAGCTTCTCCCTTATTAAATTAGGTTTGTGACACAACATCAGACCATGCAAAACACAGGTTTGCCTTCACAAAGCCTCAGAAGGGCAACATTTATGTACAAAAAGTAAACATGTTGATGAAGATTCTCAGTCATCCAGGTCATAGTCATTCCGTAAAAGTTTTGGTTTCCAAGATTTGAAGATGTTTTGGACATTTGAATTGAGAAAGCTTCCTGGAAATGTGGCGAAATGTCTTCAAATCTTGGAAACCAAGTCCAGTGGATATTTTTTGAACTTTTACGGAAAAAGTAAACCTGTACATCAAATTATGTTTTTGTTTGTATAAAGTGTTTTTATAATGTTTTTTGTTGTTGGCATTCATATAAATATACAGGTGAGTGATAGCTTTGATTGGTTTTTGGTATACGTCTTATTTTGAATTTATAGCCCCCCCTCACCCACAGAAAACCACTGGTTGTTGATTTGATTTTGTTCCAGAGAACTAATGAGCTCAGTCCCATTCAGCACTGCAAAAACAATCTAAAAATTAGTAAAAATGTCTTAAATTAAGTCAATTTAATGCTTAATTTGAACAGGTAAATAAGATGACTTGCCAATGGAATGAGTATTTTTACCCTTAAAATAAGATAATTAGATAATATGCACTTGAAATAAGACAAAATAATTGCTTTTTTCGTATTTTAAGTATTAATTGTCGTGTTCTATTGGCAAAGGGTCTCATTTACCTCCTTAATTCAAGAAAATACACACTTATTTTAAGAAAAAAATGACTTATTGAGATTCAAATGTTTGCAGTGAGCACATTTAAGACGTAGCCATCTTTAATAAATGTTCTTTCTCTAGATGGCGATTCCCAGCAGGACGATGAGTCGGTGTCCAAGACGAGAAAAGGAATCGAGGACAAACTGGTGGAGGAGTATAGAAACTGCGAGCACTACAAACAAACCAAAGATGAGCTGGGTAGGTATAAACCTATAAACACTTCCATCTTTATGAATTCATTTTATTTTTACTTCATCTCCAATGAATCATTTCCTGGAGACCATATTAGTTGGACACAGACAGAGGACACTGGTCAACACGGGACTGTTAAAGCCGTTTTTATATCTGGCCACTTTGGAATCATCAAATCTTTTAATTACTTTACTTTAGATTACTTTATTTCATCATTTAATTAACTTCTCTGGTATAAAAGTTTGCTCCCATTTATTTGACCTTTTTTCACTTTTTATACAACTGCATACAGCCTGAATATTTACCCAGATTTACAAACAATGTTATTATTTTTGTAAATTAGATGTTAGATTTCATAGGAATTATTTGATTTAACTAGAAATAATTATCAGATTAATCGTGATTAATCAATTAATTTATGTCAACTAGTTTAATAATCTATTAATCTTAAACTGGAGTATAAAGACTGTAAAACAAGCCTTTAGATGATAGGCTGACCCCAGACCAACCGACAGAGCAGTAATTATATTAAATTTGTAAAATATATATATATATATATATATATATATATATACATATATATAAACATTTTGCATTTAAGATAATAATAAAAAAAATGTTGTCTGTCAATATTCTCCATCCAGAACTCCACAAGAGGGAAAGTTTTTGTTTCACCATGTTTAATTTAGTAAAAACTCTTCTCTAATGAACCTTTGGCTATCTGATTATTAATTGATTAATCGAAAACATAATCGACTTGCAAAATAATCGTTAGTTGCAGCCCTCCTTTTAACATTAGCTGCAATATTTAGGATAGATTTAGGTATGTAGCTAATTAGCAACACCAGGCACCTAGGGAACAACACAACTTTCAATATCCCAACGTTAACTATTATTGTTGTTTTTCTCAGACAAAATCTACTATTTAGTCTAAAGGTACGTTTTTGAACAGGCTTCAGCTTTTTACCATCATAGTGTTTCAAATGGTTTAAATTTTGCTGAAAATCATCCTGCTACAGTTCAAGGAGATAGTAGGCCTTTCTTTGTAATGAGAAAACTGTATTGGAAAATGAACAATGTTAGAAAGTTAGAAATGTTAGAAGAAACACGTTTTTACAGTTATTAGGTTTTCATTATTAAAGTGTTTCAGGTTTAGCAGAATTCCTGCTTCTTTGCTGCATTTTCTTATTAGCTGCTAAAACATTTGTTGTAGGGCTGAAACAATTAATTGAATTATTGAAATAATTTTCAACTAATTTAGTAATCCATTAATCGTTAACTGGAATAAAGACACTATAAAACCTGTCTTTAGCTGACAGAGCGACCCACTTAGAGCAAGAATTTTATCAAAATTTAAAAACCTAAATTAACATTTAGCATTTAAGATGAAAAAAAAAAGTTTTTGTCTGTCAGTAAGCTTTATCTCGAACTCTTTAAGTGGAAAGGTTTTAGTTTCACCTGGTTTCATTTTGTTTTCTTTAAGGAACCTTTGGCTATCCAATTGTTAATTGATAAATTGAAAAAATAATCAACAGATTAATCAATTTGCAAAATAATCATTAGTTGCAGCACTAATTTGTTGAAATAACAGGTAGGGCTTAGAGATTTGTTTTTGGCAGTCGTTTCAGATTAAGTTTAATATTGAAAAATCAGTCTGTCATCATTGTTTGACATTATATGATCAATTATTAATTCATCATTATTCTATTTCTAATTTTAAATTAGCATTCACTAGAATTTTACACAATAGAAACAAAACATTTAACAGATATATTCTACAGTCACTGTTTAGTTGTGCATATTACTAACTTCACTAATCTCTTTTGCTTAATTGCTTAGTGAAGCTTAAAAGCTTCAAACAAGAAATCCGCAATAACTTCAGGAATTTTGGTCAGATTTCC
>NW_015151390.1:123877-126283 GCF_000732505.1 Cyprinodon variegatus | reverse complement strand
TCTTCTAGAGAGGATACTTCAGGGAAAACCAGTGAGAAAGGGTTCTCGCTTCAGAACCATCACCTACAACACCAACTTCTTCACCCAGTTTAGATGGGTTCTCAAGAGAACGTACCGCAACCTAGTGCTGAACCCTCAGACCTCCTTCGCCCAGGTAAAAAAAAACATATCATGTTTTGTTTAAAAGGAGCTGATTGGAATGGTTCTCCAGCAGCATCTACTGGACAAAAGGAGTACTGCAGATTGAACCCCGGAATTTTCACTTTTCTTTTTTTTTTTTACATTTTTAAGTCCAGTTTCATTCTTTTATACGGAAGCGGATAAGGGCCACTGAAAAAAAAAAAAAGTTTACTGATTTTAAATTTAATTTCAATTTAGTATTGGAAAAAAGTCAGAATTCTAACACTTTTCTCAGAATTCTGAGATTAAAGTCAGAATTCTGAGAAAAAAGTCAGAATTCTCACTTTTTTCCAATACTAAACTGAAATAAAGCTTAAAAATCAGTTAACCTTTTTTTTTTTTTTTTTTTTCAGTGGCCCTAATCCTCTTCCGTACTTTTAAGTTACTCTGTGTAACAAAGTAATATTAAATTTAAATTGTTCATTATTCAGATATATTTTTTGTCTTCCTGTTTGCAGTTAGCCGTTACGCTCTTCCTCGCTCTGGTTGTTGGAGCGCTGTTCTTTGATGTCCAGTTGGATCAGAGCGGGATCCAGAACAGGTACTTTACTCTTAGAGCATGATTTATAGTTTTAAAACTTATTTTCTGTATCTTATTTATTTGTTGCCTATATGTTTAAAGGTATAGTGGAGGATTTTCTTTTTCTGTGTGGATCATCAAAATAAGTGGTCCTCCTAATTGTCAATCATTCTGCTAATATATTTACGTAAGGCCGTCATTACCCATTTTCCATTTTCACTCACCGTTTTTAAAGTCTGACATGTTGGAAAAACAGCAAATCTTCTTTTGGAAAGTAAGCTTGTAGGATTGATGCAAACTTTTAAACAGAGCGTGCACGAAGAGAAATGGGCTCTGCATGTTCTCACACGCGTTTAATAGGGGTTCCCTCTGGGGAGTGGGTACAGGGTTATGCATGTGCATTCTTTTTTTAAAGTGGAGAGGTTGAGTCTTTTAAAAAAAAAAAAAATGAAAATCCTCCACTATATTTTTAAGTTTGATTGGAAACTTCTGCATAAATAATGATTGTCTTAAGATGGGAAACTGCCAAACTTCAGTGATCTAAAAGCAGCAACTTTTTTAGGCATAAATGTTTATTTTCCACACACATTCATGTAGATAAAAGGGGTCATTTTGTCCCTCTGTTACACTGCATGGATCTAATGTTTATTAGTTCTGTGAGATGGATGTTTTTCACAGGTTTAATGTGGTCCAGGAGCTGAACGTCTCGTGTGTTTTCTGTCTGCTCTGAGCCCGCTCACTGTGAGGTTATGTTTTCAGGACCGGCGCTCTCTTCTTCATCGTGGTGAATCAGTGCTTCAGCTCGCTGTCCGCTGCTGAGCTCTTCATCACCGAGAGGAAACTTTTCATGTGAGTCTGATTCACTAAGCCGCATCTTTTAGATCCTAGAGAATGTTTGACTTTTTTTTATCTAAATTGTCAGGAGGAGAAGTTAGTTTAGTTGCGTTCCGATGAGGAAGATCACTTGCTGCCTTTTTATCTAGAGAAATTATCAATATTGAAACTGATTGAAATGTAGGTGATTATAGTAGTATCAATAATAACATGTAAACAGCCAAATAAGAGCCTCTGATTGGAGGAGATTTACTGATGAAAGCTTCCCTCTCTTTCCGTGCAGCCATGAGTATATCAGCGGTTACTACAGACTCTCTGTCTACTTCCTGTGTAAGATCCTGTCTGACATCATAACTCTGAGGACCCTCCCTGGCATCCTCTTCACCTGCGTCGCCTACTTCATGGTTGGTAGGTAGAACGTTGCTGTTTTTCAAACATTCTTAAACATTCTCCCTTCTGATGCCAGTGGTGGATTGTTGGTGCGTTCTCTGTGCAGGTCTGAAGCCCACAGTGGGGGCTTTCTTCACCTTCATGTTCACCGTGGCTCTGGTCGCGTACACGGCCACCTCCATGGCCATGGCCATCTCGGCCGACCAGACGGTGGTCGCCATCGCCAACATCTTCATGACCGTCACCTGCGTCTTCATGATGGTAACCTATCGTCTCTCACTAACGCTACAAATAAACAGAGGAAATATTAGCTGGATCCTGTGCTGCAGAACACTCCTAACACCGTGTTACTCTGTTGCTCTATACTGACATCCGCTGGATCATAAACACTGTTGCATCACACACACAGATTCAATGATTTAATTTATACATAATTGCATTGATTTTATGGCATATTGCATTATTTTATTCCCAAAAGTATT
>NW_015151390.1:119243-122947 GCF_000732505.1 Cyprinodon variegatus | reverse complement strand
CTGGTTTACAGGGATGTAATGAAAACCTAACAGAAACCTTTCAAATGAACAAAACAAATCTATTATTTTTATAGTAGGGTGTAGAACTGAGGATACAAACAAAGCTGACGTATTGATCATGTGGAGCAAAGGGTCAGATCAATTATGTTGACTGTTTATTTCTAGATATTTTCCTTCTTTCCATCCATTTAGTTTTCACCTGTCCAGTGATGCACTTTTTAACTTGATGTTGGGCTAAATTAGCTACTTAAAAGTTCTTTATTGACACAGTTGCGCAAGTTTTAAAACACAGAAGACTTTCATTACTTTACATTTACTAGAGCCATAGCGTTTGCTCAGTTTTAGTGTTTTATCTATTTTGTATTGAGATGTTTTTAATGGTAAAGTACCATAAGACCAAAAACACAGTGTTACTTCACAAGGTTGATAATGAACCTGTTGTTTTTTATGTGCAGATCTTTGCAGGTCTGCTGGTGAATCTTCCCTCCATCGTTAGCTGGCTCTCCTGGTTGAAGTACTTCAGCATACCCAGATATGGATTAAGTGTATGTACACAAACCTAATCAGCAAATTCGCACAAAAATATTTATGTGCAATTAACATTTTTTTAAAGTGTCTGTAGTGTTTTTTTGTAGTCATCTTTATTCCTTTTTCTTTGCTTTTTTAGGCTCTGCAGGCCAATGAGTTCCCCGGACTGAACTTCTCTGCGCCATTTAACAGTTCCATGTAAGCAAAACACAAACATTACTTTCAGGGGATCAAATCTAGAAGAACAGCTGCAGTGAATTCAAAATCTCTGCCGCCATATTAATAATAATTTAGTTTCTCTTATTATCAGTTACTAATTCTTGAGGCAGCAGATAGTTATTTTAGGGGAGCGAAGATTTACCTTCAAAAGGGTGGATTTAAAGTTTGATCATAATTTTTGGTGATTATCCAGCTAAACTTGAAGGTTTGAGGACATTTCTGGCAGAAAAAGACAAAAAATGTTATGATGAAGTGCCCTGCTGTTTCAAAGTTACCAGAGTTATTTACCAATTATTATTACCAAGTTATTACCTATGTTAGATTATTAGGGCCTTCAGAAGGGTAACATGCCCATAGCACCATGGATCCTCCACCATACCTAACAATGGGCATGGGATGCATTTTTACATTTACATCCTTTAACGATGGACTCATCAAGGAGGTTTTAAGTACTCAAAAGATGAACTCTAGTCTAATCTGACCAAAGCACAGTTCCAGGTAAAGTTAGACTTAGATTTATTTTGTCATTTTACATACAAAGTTGCAGAACTTGTTAGCAAAGCTTTTATTTTCACTGCTGTGGCAGTAAAGGAGAAAAGACCTTTTCCTACAAAAAAAAATTGTAGATGAATCCTGATGGTTGTCATGGTAACTTTAGGTGAAGATGTGAGCTTCATTGTATTTAATGCCATCCTAATACCGGCAAAATATAAATATACAGTAATGCTTAGTAACTGTTTCATTTCTTTTTCACATCTTAAGTTTGTTAAATCTGTTGACCTTTTTTTTTTACTTTTTCTCCTCCAGAAACACTGGAAAATATTGAAATCTAGATATGTAATTTTTTCTTAAAATAAGTGCATTTGTTCTTGAATTAAGGACGTAAAAGAGACATTTTGCCAATGGAAGAAGACACCCTTAAAACAAGAAAACACAATTGCATTGTCTTATTTTAAGAGTAAAAATACTAATTCCATTGGCAAACTACCTCATTTACCTTCTCAAATGAAGGATAAATAGACCTAATTTAAGAAATTTTTACTTATTTCTAGATCATTTTTCCAGTGAAATGATTAAATAATTTGAACTCCTTTTAGTTCAAATGCATCGACATGAGTTTGATGATTAATTTCTTGTTTAGTTAGTAGGTAAGAAGAAGGCATGATGCCCTGCTGCTCTTTTTATTTGCGTCACTCAAAGAAAAATCCACCTTTTCCAGTTAAATGTTAACTTACGCAAACAAACACTTATTTACACAGGCTTTTGTTTGAATTTCTTCCTACCGTTCTGTTCGTTTTATGTCTAGTTTTTGCAGAGGAACTGATTTTTTTGTCTGCGTTGTGTCTGGCGCAGGACTGGGGAGGAATTTCTGAAGGAGCAGGGGGTGAATTACTCCACCTGGGGTCTGTGGCAGAACCACCTGGCTCTGGCTGTCATGACCATCTGCTTCCTCACCATCGCATACCTCAAGCTGCGCTTCATCAAGAAGTTTACCTAAAGTCTTAAAGAAGCTCTACCACCAAAACATATCTTACTGTACTTGTTTTTTTTTATATCTAATTTGTTATTTTCTATATTCTTGGTTCAGGATTGTATTTGCGATTTGTTGATTATTGTGTTAAAACCAACTAAGTTCTTCCAGATAACTTGTTTGTAAAATGTTTGGATTTGACAGTAAATCGTTCTCTCAGTTCTTATTATTACTCGATCACACCGTTATAGTGTAAGCTGTATTCTGATTTTTGCACTTTAATGTTGAAAGCCATGTAAATCTATGGTTCTGTTTGTAAATTTTTTTTCTACGAAAATAAAATAGCCGAATAAAGGAGAAACAGGGAAAATGTTTTTTTTTTTTTTATCTTTAAATACAAGTAAACACCATAAACAGTATATTTCATATAACATAAAAAGTCAAGAATCAGGTCTGTTTAAAGCAGTTTTGGTTAAAAGAAAAACAAAACAAAGAAAAAACAGATGCTTTCATCATTTTATTGTTGTTTCAGCCTAATTATTCTTCCAGAATGTTTATCAGCTCAAAACAAGCCATCTTTTAAGTCAACAGAACACAGAACACTTCAGTTAAAGCAGCATATCAGAAAAATCCACTTTCAATATATAGAACTATTTATTTTTAGAACAAAAACCAACTTTCTGCCTAATCGATCTATGGAGAGTAGCAGCATGTGCTAAACAGTAGCCCTGTTAATCATATCTGCTAACTACTTTATCTTTTTTTCAGTTAAAGGTAAAGTGGAGGATGTTCTTTTCCTGGTGGTTCATCAAAATAAGTGGTCCTCCTAATTGTCAATCATTCTGATGATATGGTTGCGTTAGGCCGTCCTACGGGCTCATCCTCAGTCAGGTATCTTTTTCTGAGCATGCACACTTTAATGTGCTGAGCTACGGTATCAGATAGTCATTGAAGCTCACCTTTCTCACCGCGGCTCTTTGAAAATGGTCAAGAGTGATAAAAGAAAAAGTTTCTATGGAGTGCATGAGAAGAAAAGAAAGGCCTCAGAAGAGAGAAACAAGACCAGAGTGTTTTTGGGGAGATTCTTTCACGCGATGGCGTACTGTACACTGCAGGTCGGGCTTCCCGCTGATGCCTCGGTTGCAAAGTTTCTACTCAACAGACAAAGTTTGGCATGCTATTTGGAGAAATCTTTTTCACATCACTGCTGGTAAAAGTTATCTACCTCTATACTGTAGCTCTCCAGGGAAGATAAGTTTATTTATTTTGTAATTTGCATTGTTAGTAGTTACACGGTGGCCACAGATTTACCCTGCAAACATATCCAAATTTCCACTGCAGCAAACACGCACACATACAAGCATGTCATGATTTTTTTAATGTACCAGTAGTTTCATTTGCTTCAACTTCAACTTTTTATATATAAATAAGGGTGAGATGGGATCCATCCGAGCGACCGTCTTATCACTGCGTCCTCGCACGTCCT
>NW_015151390.1:101435-118443 GCF_000732505.1 Cyprinodon variegatus | reverse complement strand
TATACATAATTTTTTCCAAAAGGAGAATAGATAACATCTGCTGCAGCCATTGGTTTATGCTCGGTCTGTGAGTCTTTTTCCAAAATATAGATATAAATTTCTTCGCAATAAGCAAACTTAAGTTTATAAACACTCGTTCATTTTTTGTGTAAATATGTTTTTCAGGGAATAATCCAAACACAAACAACCTTGGCTCAAAAATTATCTGTTTAAAAACTATGTTCTCTATAGCACCTTGTGCTTCTTTCCAAAACTGTATAATTTCTCTGCAATACCACATACAGTGAACCAAAGTCCCTCTATCCCCTGTGCATTTTGGACATAGATCAGGTATGTCCCTATCATACCTATTGAGGTCTACTGGTGTTATGTAAATCCGCATTAGCCATTTATATTGAATCATTTTTAGAGATGTGTTAATAGAGCTGGTGTGGGCTGTTGATTCTTCACGTAAAATTACAATTTTATATCGTTATGTTTGAATCCTGAAATGTGGCAAAAGGTAGAAAAGTTTAAGTGGGTAAAATGCTCATGATCATATGTTTAGATTTACCAACTTCGTTGGTACTCGCCAATATTAATACCACCATTCTAGTGCAGTGTTGGGGCCCTGTCCGGTACTGGTATCGGTGCAACACCATTGAATACATTTTAAAAAAATGTCCCAAATTGTGTACTTCAAATTTATAAAGCTTTTCTGCTCTATTCATTTACGAATTAATTAATAAATCCCATTCGTAAACATTATTTTATGATTTTTTTTTTTTTTTTTTTAATCAAAATCATATCGAAAAAGTACTCCAGAGTGTTGTTCAGCATGGGGGTGAGTAGAAAATGAAGGCTAATCATGTTTTGGGTGTACTATTCCTTTAATGTTATAGTAAAAAATGTTTTTTTTTTTTTTTAATCAAAATCATATCGAAAATCCCGATATATATATCACCAAAACAAATTTTTCCCACACCCCTACTTCCTACTCACAGAAAAACCTTTGATTTTATGTTCATGAAGGAGTGGATAAAGTTCTAAAGCATCTTTAGTTTAATATTGTAGTCCAACCTATTCTTTGCCTGCCTTTCATTTCAATGAATGTACTTTTCTATGCAGTCTCTTCTAATTTCATGTTCATCTACAGCAATTTAAATTATCTTCTTATTGAAATGTGCTATGAAAATGAATGTATGCACAGTAGCACAAAAATTAGAAGAACTAATAAATAAGCTTTGTGGAAAACTCATAGAGAGGATTTGTAGGAGGGGAATGTAAAACATGTGTTTTATGTGACACTACACATAATATAATAATATATTTGTGATATAAATTTCACTAAGGTCAGCACCCTGGGCTAAGAAACAGGTATTAAAAATGGAAGCATGCATGGATTTACAATCAGCCATTTAAACGTTTTTTAAGGTGTTGGCAAATTTTGTCTGTGAAGGTGTTTCTGTGACACACAATTATCATCCTGTAGGTGGCGCTGTAGATAAAGCACAGGGGTTTAACTCTGACAGCTTGAATGTCTTTATAACAAAGCTATGAAAATTTTGAAATGTTATTTACAATCAGCTTTAACGTGTTGTTTGATGTGGTACAATAGTATAATAGCAGGGGATCATGAAGCTAAAGCATGTAAAGCACCAAGCCTGGAATATTTCTATGTAAGCAGACATTTCCATGGCAACCAGTGAGAACTTAAGATGTGAGGAAATCTTCTTGAGTAATGGGATAAAGTTAGAGAGCTGTGGGAGGAAAATCATTAGATGAGTAGCTGTTCCCTCAACGTGCAGCTTCCTTCCAAATTAATCCAATGTTACGTCCCCTGGCTGAGTCTAGGGGGGTGTAAGGGACCAACATAAATGTAGACAGTGAATGAAGGAGTCCAAAGGGCATTTAAAGGTTTTATTCTGCCATTTCTTGTAAATAAATTATGGTAAAAGCTTCAGGGAGAGCCAAGGCCAAAATCACAAACAAAACAACCCTAAAGAAAAAAGAGAAGTGGACTTACCTAACTCAATATGAAACCAAAATATACAAACCTACAAAATAACCTACCTAACCACCACATAAACAGGAGAAAACTGGGGTTAAACAAATAGGCAGCTCTCCCCTACAAAAAACATCCAAGCAGGTTTACTTAACAGCGCATTAGATCCAACAAGGAACACAGAGGTGTATGGCAGACAAATGGCCCAGAGGCCCTGAAGTACTGCTTCACAGGCCTTAAATAGTCTTCAGGTGATCTTGATTGGACAGACTCAGGAAGCAGCAGCCAGTCTTAAAGGCGGAGCCTGAAACAGAGCAAGGTGTTTATTGGATGCAAAAACAAAGCCATCCAAGTTGGGGATGTAACACCAATAATGAAGTTTAACGCTGTTCTCACACACAGGTGTTTGGACATGAGACAAGGAGGCACCGGTGGGTCTTTGCAAACTTTTCTACCAGTGATGTATTACTCATTTAAGTGTAAGTGGGGTGACAGTGGCGTGGCATGCAACCGGGGGTTGTTGGTTCCGACTATGGCTTTCAGTGTCGTGTCCTTGGGCAAGTAACTTGACCTGCATTGGCAACTGATGGTGGTCGGAGGGATTGGTGAAGCCAGTGAGCCCCAGCAGCTGTGGCTACAATGTAGCTTGCCACCATCAGTGTGTGAGTGAATGGGTGATTGAGAGAATGTAGTGAACAGCGTTTTGGTCAAGTCCTCTGACTTGAAAAAGCGCTATATTAGTACAGGTCATTTACCAAGTCTTTAGGATAAACGTCACCTAAACAATTATTTTAAATCAGGACGCCGATTGCTGGAGGATTGATTACAAACCAAGCTCAGACTACTCTACTACCTCCTGACCAATAGCAGAGGTCGATTCATTGGTTCTCAGCCAATAGGAGGAATCAATGCGATGTCAGGTAGCGAGGAATCCGTAGAGGTCTGGAAAATGGCCGCCGCTACGTCACTGGACTCGAGTGATGAGTCGTAAAAATTAAAACATGAGTTTAATCAGGAATTCTCTTTCAGGTTTCTTTAAGTTATTTAAAATTGATCTTTAAACAGAACCCAATGGGGAAGTTATTTAAGTACCAGCTTATTTATGCTTAATTTTTTGGGAAATTTTTTTTTATCAGTCATTTTTTTTTTCAGTTTTTTTCATGATTCAGCGATTAGGCCTACAGTTTAATATCCATGGATAAATGAAAACCCTACTTACCTACTTACAGTTTTGGAAACTTAAAGGTCTATGTAGGTTTTCCTAATTGTCTTATGTTAAATAGACCACATTTGATTGTTTTAACTTTTTATCAACTGGAATAATTTTTATTTTTTAATTAGATTATTATGATTCACTGGTTTGGAAAAAGCTTAAATCCTCCATCTGGCTTTCATACATAATGTGTTTTGGAAAATCACCTTTCAGTGAATCAAACAAAGCTTCTGGGTGTGATGTTTTCTAATCTGGGCATGGATATAATTATGCCACCCTGTTGTAGCTTGAAGGTTTAGCAAGGAAAAAAAAAAAAAAACTTCATGGGAAGAACTTTTTGGGGAATTCCAACCATTTATCCGACTCTCAAGCTATAAGGTTCAAGAACACTCTTTAACAAGATGTTTTCAAACTTGTTATCAGTCTGAAAAATATGCTGTTTATTTATAAAATATACAATCAAAAATATATGTTTTGCATCGTTTCTATCTAGTTTAATTTATACCTATGTGCAAGAAGAAACTGTCAACTCCACATAAAACATGATTGAAACATCTCCATAAAACGAACTTTAAGAGAAAGAAGTAAAAGCTAGAGAGAAATGGGGAAACATTCCTGTGATTAGGTGCAGGATTCCTCTCAGCTCCCCAGATGAAGCAGGGAGGATTTTCCTGTGTTTACTCTGTTGTAACTCTGAACCACAAACCCTTCAAGACCTGTTCTGACTAAATCCTAAAGTCTAGACACTACCCTACTCTTGTCCATTTTCACTCTGTTTCTTCCTTCTTTACTCCTCACTACCTTCCTCTGCCATTCTGCAGTCATTCTCCCTTCATTCCTCTCCTCCTCTGATTTCTTCTTTTCTCCCCTTCTTCCTTCCTTTCTCTTCCAGTCATCATGTCTCTTTATTTATCAGGTCAGATAATCATTTTCCTTCTGTGTTTCTTCGGAGTTCACAGCAACAATCAGATTCGGGGTGAGTACGGATACAGTAATCTTAATTATAAAAAGCTTATCTTTACAAATATTTTTGTTTTAAGCTTAAAGAAACAGTCAAGAAGTTTCTGCATGATGCAATTGACTCCTTTATTTAGCTTGATTTGTTTGTAGCAGCTTTGTAGACACTAAAGGTTGGAGACAAAAGAAAAACACACCTCAGAGGCGTTGTCATAAAATATGCAGGACAGACTGACAGCTCAGGTAGCATCAAAGACACCTCCATACCAACAGTGGAGTTGTGGGTGAGACCATTCTAGCAACTAAAGGCAGAAATTATTAATGTAGACTTTTGGACCATTATTATGTAATTAATACAAGCATTTTTTGACAGTTTGCAATAAAAACATGAAAAATATTGGCTCTAAATTTGCATCTTTTATCCTCCTTCTTTGCAATCTTTTTTAAGATCAAAGCTTTACATCTAAGAAAGATCCATCTGTTTTTTTTCGTTTTTTTTTTTCCCTATTCATATTTTGCTTAAGTGGTAAAATGAACATGTTCAAAGGGGTGCCGCACCTGGAAATGCTCTCCCAATCAATGCTCCTAAGCTGGCTGCTTGGGGTTCCTAGGCATTCAGAATAGTGGGGTCAGTGGCTTGCCTTTAGGGCCACATTGAGACATTCCAGAGTAGAAGACTAAAAAGCAACCAAGACATTTTAACTCTTTTACAACTGAATGCTTTCAACACAACATTTATTGAATACATTATGATCATCCAATCTAGAGGCCTGCACAAGTTCTCGGATGTTGAGAAAAGTTGGAGATCTTGGTGTTTCAGAAACTTAACCTGCTCAGACAGACTGATACTAGTCTGGTAAAGAGCTGATAGAGCTGGAATTCCAAGGTGGGACTAACTGGGTCAGCATCATCAGGTTAGATTCAATCAGATAAATATGGATGAGACTCAATAACTTAAAGCATAACGCTCTGTTTTTGTAATTTTTTTAGTCTGTTGAAAAATAGCAAATACATCTTTTTTTTTTTTTCAAATAAACGAGATTAAAGATGTCGGTTATGGTTTTAAGGTGGTTTAAGGTGCTGAGTGATCATGTAAAGTCACAAACTTAACAACAACCAACCGTTCTCACACGTTCAATATGTTTAATTTTATCAGCAACCAAACCAAACCCTGTTAGTCATTCCTCTGCTACATTCTTCTCAGATTTGTCATTATTACCCTGTGTGACCCAGTCTCTGTTCTTGTTTGGTGCACACAGTAAGCCAGCCACCATGCATTAGGATACCCAGTTGAAGTGATATTAGATTCAGTCACAATAAGGGGAATATGTTTTGTCTGGATTCATTCATTAGCATTGTTAAGGAAAAGGGCTTCTAAGCATTCCAGGCCTGAAGACATCTAGTCATGTCAATGAAATGTACTTTTCTCTGCTTTCTCTGCTGATATTGGTTTTTAGGCTATATCTAGTCGGTTTGTCATTGTCTTGATGTAGTCCAAAAATAGCCTGGGCTGTGTTTGGTCTGTCTGATTCTTGAAAAGACGTTGGAAACAGGGTTTTCAACGTCTTTTCAACAATCTAGATCAAAGATCTAAAAATGGCCTTTTTCAGTTTTCAACCAAATGTAGACGTTGTTTGGATGTAAATCATGTCGTCTTTTCAATGTCTTTTTAACCACATTCATAGTGGGAATCCTTCCAGATAGTTAGTACCTGGTCTGTGTTGGGTTCCTCTTCTTGTAGAAAAAACCCAGAACACTTCCAAGCTGAGGCCGCCAAAAGGCTTGAACTTTTTTTTTTAACTGACCATCTGTGGATGTGAAGGATTCAGCACTGAAGAGCCAATAATTTTGATAATGCCTTCATCCATCCATCCCAGTTATTGGTATACCCTTGTCACAGAGAAGGGTTTCATTTTTTATGAAACTCCTTATGCATATGTCTTGACTAATGAATTGCTTGGATTCAACGTAGAGAGTTTACCAATTTTATCTGTTGTTCTTAAACATTTTATTGGTTGGTAAGGAAACCAACATACCTGTAATTTCTCTTCAACAGCTCAGTCTTTCCCTTCTGTGTTGGGGTTTGAGCTTCCACAGATTGATGGTTCACCAGTTGTTGACACCTGCAGGGTTTTTGAGACAGAATCTTACACCAGTCCAACATCTACAACCAAACCAACAACCAGACCCTTAACTGGAAAGGTAAGGAGACGCATAACAGAAGCCATTGCTGAGCCTGGTGCTAATAAGATTCCTCACTGTACATGTATGTTATCCACAAATGTTCAACACTTAGCAGGATTTTCTAAGAAAAATGCACTGTTTGAAATGAGCTCTAAGAGAAGTCAGATGGAACAGATTTGTTTTAAGCTATTTGTGGTTGTGAGGAAGCATAATGGGCTGCCAGTGTACCACACTGAATCACTACAGATATCTGACTCAAGCTCCTCATCAAAAACTTTCACATGGTAAATGTAATTCTGTTTTTTATTAAAAACAGAATACTTTTCTATACAGTTCATTCAAACTCAGAAATTGATATTAAATCTAAAAGTTCGGACAAAAATGCTGAAATAACAGTGGGCCAGTAGATGGTACAACTTGAACAAAATCAAAATTTTACCTCATGTATGGTTGATACTAACAGTTTTACTGTAGATGTTTTTGGGGTTAACTGTTCAAACAATAAACTGAAGGGTAAGATTAGATGATCTATGCAAAATAAATAATAAATCATCAGCCTTAAGGCATCGTTGCTCCTGGGATTCCTAGCATATGCTCAACAAAATTTCCAATAACATATGTTTTCATTCATTACTTTGTGGTGCAGACTGAAAATCTAGCTGTCGTTCTATTTTCATTAAACGTTTCTAGATGGCAACTGAGGAATTAAAGTTTCCCATCATTTACTATGCCCCATCTTACCGTACCAAGAAGAACAGACAGCTGTGGTACATTGTTGTTTATTTTGGTTTAAATATGTCTGTCACTATCAAATCATAGTTTGAAAGTTACTGAACTTTGAGGCTGACCAAACCTTAAAGTCATAGGGGAGCGGCTGTTCCAAACGTTGCATTTCCGAATTCTCCCGAGTGGTGCACGACTTTACACAAGTGAATAAAATGAATGTGATTGGTCGTTCATCAAAAGGCCGGGGTTGCTGTGGCAGAAGGTTCACAAGCAAGTTTGGTTGTGGCCAGTTTGTCGGAAGCATCTTGCTAACCAATTAACAACTTAGTGCTAGTAGGTTCCCAATGGGAAATTCCATTGGGACCAAGTAGCACTAAATTGGTGACTTAAAAGCGACACTGAACCAACCAGTTCTGTAATAACTGAAAACAACACATGCAATAGCTGTAATGTGTTTCAGATCACTGTTAGATGAGTAATTTTTTTTATTTATTTTCTAAAACACAGCAGGTGGCCCTCATAACCAGAAAGCCAGTCGTCCAATCGCCACGGAGGAAGTCAGCCGCCATAGTACCAATCAGGACAGGACCGATTGCTGGAGGACCAATTACAAACCCAAACACCAATCAAGCTCTCAGACTGCTCTACTACCTCCTGACCAATAGCAGAGGTCGATTCATTGGTTCTCAGCCAAAGAGAGGAATCAGTGTGATGTCTAGTAGCGAGGAATCAGTAAGGGTCTGGAAAATGGGTGCCGCTACGTCAGTGGACTCGAGCGATGAGTCATAAAGTTAAACCATGAGTACAATCAAGAATTTTGTTTCAAGTTTCCTTAAGTCGTTTAAAATTGATCTTTAAACAGAAACCAATGGGAAAATTATTTAAGTACCCGCTTGTTTATTCTTACTTTTATTGGAAAACATTTTCATTACAGTTTAACATCCTGTACAGGGTTTATCCATGGATAAATAAAAATCCATAACCTATTTACAGTTTTGGAAACTTAAGGATTCTTTAAAGGTCTATGTAGATTTTCGTAAGTTTGTTTGGTTAGGAAAGGTAACTAGAAGTTGTTTACATTAGCAAAGTCAGTGTGAAACAGAAAGTATTTAAGGAATTTAAAGTCAGTATTTATATATTAGCTCTGTATTGTTGACTGAACTAAATGAAAAAAAAAAGAAATAAACAGCGTTTAGAAAGTAGGAAATGTTAGTCTTTTAATTCTGACTGTTCTTGTGTATTTGCTGTAGAGGTTTTTCCGTAGTGTTCTTCTGATGGTGGACTGGTTGAGACTGGAGTCTTTCTGATCCTCGGGTCTTTGGCTCCTTTATTCTGTTTGGCTTAGAGAAAAAATGCATTTTATTTAGTTTATAGCCATGTTTGATGTAAAGGTTAATGTAAAGTGAATTAAATCGCATATTAAACATTTGAATGTTTTCCTTTTTATTAAGCTCAAATTTTTGTGGTGTGATTTTACAGAATTTATCCATGACTAAAAACTCCATCCTATTGTATGCACAATTGAAAAGACGTATCAAAACAGACCTAAAACAAATATACTGGTCTAAGTGAGAACATTAAAGTTCTTTTCATACAGTGCATGTTCACACTTTTAAAAAACTGCGTCTGTACCTTCTGTTCCACTGAGATCCGGATGCACTGAGCCTCTTACGTCTGGGAAATGGACGTTGTATTTAGCCCTTTCGCTTAAGAAATTGTTTTCTGAAGTCTGAAAAGACAGACAGGTTTTACAAGTCATTACAGAAATATCATTCTTTAGTAACAAGAAAGACACCAGTTCACATTATTACTTGTAAGGTGAAGGGTCTTGTAGCATGGTTTTGTCCAAATTGTTGGTCCTGTCCACCATGAATGCCACCATAGTGCCTTGGCTTATCTAAACTCCTGCAACATACATGAGGAATAGTAAGTTGTGAAACACATAAAGCATATTTTTCTATCCACAATGTTCTTAGTGGAGAGTGCAACATTCGGGAACCTGAAACCCACCCAAGACTCTATTAACCGGAGAGAAGATTGATTTAGGCCAATTTAACAGACCACAGAAGATATTTTGAACAATGAGGCTGAAAAGGGATTTACTAGTTTTAATCACGCAGGGCAATAGTTTTCAGAGGTGGGTAAAGTACCCAAAAGGTTTACTCAAGTGAGAGTACCTCTATTTTAAATTATCCAAGAAATTAAGTAAACTGAATTACGTATTTGGTCGAAAGGCTACTTGAGTAATGAGTAACTGTTGGATAATGTAATCCATCCATCCATCTATTTTCTGTCACTCTATTCCCAAGCGGGGGTGCTGATGCCAATCTCCAGCTGTCTACACCCTGGATAGGTCGCCAGTCCATCGCAGGGCAACACAGAAACATACAACCATTTATACATCTAAGGAGAATTTAGAGAGGCCAATTAACCTAACAGTCATATTTTGGGACTGTGGGAGGAAACTGGAATACCTGGAGAGAACCCATGCATGCTCAGAGAAAACATGCAAACTCCATGCAGAAAGACCCCGGGCCGGGAATCAAACCCGGGACATTCTTCATGCAAGGCAGCAGTGCTACCCGCTGCCCTACTGAGCAGCCTTCATCAGATTTAATGTTGTTATAAAATATGCTGAAAAATAGACAGGTTCTGGCATTCTAAAGACTCAAATGCTTAAAGAATAGAAATAAATGTAATGAATGTAAAAGAGCAAATTAGTACAGAAGAAATACTTCCATTTTTTTCCCAACAAAAATTCCATATGTGGCTAAAAACACCTATTTCCTTCATTACCAGATACTATGGCAGTGTCTGAATGTTCGCCCTAACCCCTAGATCCCTCAATCAATATATAGAGCAGGGACTATATAGTGGACTTTATAATGAACTCAGTTAAGTGACCGGTCGAAAACATACGATCACTACTTTTCGCTCCCTGAGGTGTCCTAACTCCACCTCCCCAACAGGGCATGCACCATCTTTGTTATTTGTCACCACCTTCAGTACCTGAGGGCAGGCTGCTGTCACAACAAATCCTATGATACATTGCGAGAAGAGCCCTTGCAAAGCATTCTGGGATATTTCTGCTCGTAAAGTGACCATGGATGATCAGTACTTTCAAGATGCATTGTGGGAAATCTTGAGTCCACTACTTTCTCATCCACTAGACATTCGGACAAGCCTTTAAAATGGCGTAAGAGCTATAAAGTGCCCTATATAGTGATTAGAGTGGAGGTTTGGACACAGCCAAGGACATATCAAGCAATTCCATATTGATTTTCTCTGACTGCCCAAGTTTCCCAGGTAAAATAGAGGGGTTTATGTGTCAGTCAAACAATTTCTACATGCATCAAGCCAGGATCTGTATATTTAATGAAAGTCATAGTGTGAAGCAAATACAGTTTTTGAGGTGAACCAGTCTTGGTTGGGTCAGAATTTTAAAGACAAGTGCACTGAGAGCTACCTAAGACTGTAGGTCCCCGTATTAAAACCTCGTCCCTGCAGAAGGTGGTCACTGTCAGCAGTGCTGCTGGTATTTGAGACAAGGGGGGTAGAGTTGAGGGCTTTAGAGGATGGAGGAAGACGATTGGTAGCAGCTTCTGGAGGTGTACAAGATCCGAGTACAGTGTAATCAAACATATTTTCTGTAGAGTCTGTGTCATGAAGGATGAGGCTTTTCGTCAAAGCTTTGTGGTCTAAAGACACAACTAAATCAGTGGACATATTTGCAACATTCCCCTCTAGTTTGCTGCTTTGCTTTTTTGTATTTGGAGTAAACGTAGGTGTTGAATTCTTCACAGAGGACCTCACGTGGTCGCTAACAGATTGAGCCATTGTTGGGTTTGGATAATGGTAAGAAACAGTTAAGACTTTTGAATCGAATTTAAACTCTTGGCCTGCATTGTTCCATTTGTCTTTAGCTGACCTCTCAGAAGGCTTTGAAGTTTTATTCATTGGAGCATTAACTTTTAAACTAATGGGCACAGGCAGGGCTGAATCCCCCTGATTCTGTTTTGCTGACACTCCCAGTTCTTTTTCCACTGGTAGGTTTTCATCTGGCCCAGGGGTTGAGGTATTTCTTTCTTCTGCAGTTATAATGTTGCTTTGCAGACAAGTAAAATAGGGCTTTGATATTTCAGGATTTCTATCTAAGACATGGGAAGACAGACAAGGTTTTCTGGGAATTTCTGTCATTGGATTAAGCTTCAAGTATCTGTGACAGTTCTTTATGTCCTGGTCCTCTGTAGGTCCCTTGTCTTTTGACGAATCCTTAGCAGTGCAGGTTGTTTTAGGAACCTTTGAATGTGAGATTACTTGAGGTAGGGCAGAAGGGGCTTGGGCAGTAACGGGTTCTGGAACTGTCACAAATGACTGCTTGGAAAGGTCTACGGCAGTTCTGGAAGGACTGAAGGAGAAGTCGTTGTGACTGGGTTGACTAATACTTGAGTCAGCATGGGTTCTCCTTGGGTTTTTAGGTTGGGCCTTTGGGCATTCACAGGTTTCTTGCTTCACATCAGCTTCTAATTTTTCACTTTGAAACTTTGATGCCAAACTTGCCCTACCTGGCTTTGTGATCTCCAGTAATGTCCGGGCAGTATATTCATTACAGGATGGAGGATTTGTAGATACTACACTTGAGTCTGATTCCAAAACTGTTATGGAAGATGAATTTAAAATTTGACGATCATTTACTGACATTTTAGACAATTTAGGAACTTTTGAACTAATGTTGCTTAAGCTCCTTACAAACTCTTTTTTTGTCTCAGATTTGGATGAATCCTCAAATGGCATTGTGGTATTCCCACTGTCCAGATTACTATAGTTTAAGTCTTTTGCATTGTGAAGGTAGTCTTTTCTTGGATCTTTAGTGATATCCTGTTCATGTTTAGGTTTTGCTGCCACTGAGCTTTTCTTCTTTAAACTTACAGATTTCTTGGTTGTATCCAATGAGTCAGAGCTACAGATATTAATTGACCTTAAATGTTCAAACTCTGAACCAGCTGGTTTTCCTGGTTTCATTAAATACTGCTCTGTATGATAGACACCCTTGTTACTACATGTTTTGGGTTGTTTGCTCATAAAAGGTTCAGTTGTATTACGAATGGTGGTTGACAGCTTGGCTGGTTGTTTCCCTTTGGTTTTCTCCATCTTTTCATGGTTTACTTTCTCTTCCATTTCTTGTGGTTCTTTCTTGTCTTTGCTCCTGCAGTTTTTATCATCTCCATTTTCTCTTTCTTGCATTGGGGTTTTGGGTATTTTGGGAAAACTAGACTTTTCTCTATGGTCTTTTTGGATTTTAGTGTTCAGCTCATCTAAAAACCTGTGCAGAAACAAAGACAAATGTGGAACATCTTAAGGAACATTGAGCAAACTCAAATTTTAGACGTATCTCACAAGGGAGGAGTGAAAAACATAAAATATACCTGATGTTGAAAGAGTCTTGAGTAAAGAGAAGATGCTCTAATAAGTCAGAACATTGGGCTCGTCTTTTTGGATCCATCTCTAGACAGTCCTGAACAATAAACAAAGGAACAAATTATGCAAAAGATCTGGTGGCTAAAAACAATAGCAGTTTTGCAAGTTAATCAATTTCTCTTCCTCTTAATCATAGTAAAAACTCTTTTTAACCTAAACTCCAATAAGTGGCACATAAGACAAGATATCAGATGGGATTGATCATGTTACTAAATTACCCCATATCTATAGGTGTACAGATCTGATCTAAGATAATAATGGATAAAATGTGACAGATATATATGGGTTCTAGGTGTATTGTGCAATTGGTACTAATTTTTAAGCAACTGGATCCTACACAAGCAGCGATGTATGGGCCCAGTCCCAATTAGCACTGAACCACCCCATTTAAATTGATATTCATAAGGAGCCCACTATATTTGTTGGCTGGATCGAAAAACTGTCAATTTATAGTAGGTCTGAAACTTCTTGGTGTAACAGTGGCTCATGGTGTCGGGTTTTGTCTCAAAATCAGTAGGAGGTTGATGGTCCGAGCCCCAACTATGTCTGTCTCTGTCGTTGATTCCTTGGGCAAGACAGTTCCCCTGTCTGCTGCTGCTGGTCAGAAAGCAGGTGTAGTAACTTACCATCATCAGTGTGTGACTGAGGGAATGTAGTGTAAAACAATTGAAGGGTTAAGTTAAGGCCATCCATTTAAAGTTTCTCTTTGGCTCAGCAGTCATAGAATTAACGTCATTGTTTTACTGCTGTCCTCAGCTAATAGATTATCTTTAGCATGGTTGAGTCTTTTATTACCAAACTGTGAAATACCTGAGCCAGATCAAGGGCAGTTGGTGGTATTCTTGAGAAGCGTTGTTGCAGTGGCACGGTTTTTGAACATTCAGGCAGTTTAACTCCAGAAAAGATGGGATTTCTATAGAACAACTCCTGGTGATGAGGTGTTAGGTTACCTGGAACCGAGAAGAAATAGCTCAGTAAGAGAAATAAAAATAATATCATGACCCTTTTCTGTAAGAGCTTACCGAAACACTTGACAATGTGGTATATCTGGTCAAGGTCAGAGTCACCAGGAAACAGAGCTTGTCCAGTTAACATCTCCATTAACACGCAACCCAGGGCCCAAACATCTACAGGTCTACACACACAAGCACATGTACCATTTATTGTTTGGTATCCATAACATCCATCAGGATACCTCAGAGTGCAGCAAAAATACCTACTTGCCATATTTGATGTCTCCTACAAGCAGTTCAGGAGCTCTATACCAACGGGTAGCAACGTAGTCAGTATAAACACCACCTTCAGATGGCGATGCAATGGTTCTGGCAAAGCCAAAATCACACAGTTTGACCACACCCTCCTGAGAAACAAGAATGTTCTCAGGTTTGATGTCGCGGTGGATCACCTAGAATGAGGTACGACATGTTGGACATCAGCAAGTGAAGAAAACATTCCTTTGGTTTCCTTTTTTATCTGATGTTAAAATGCATTAACTTGTAACTTTAAAGTCGTAGGGAAGCGGCTGTTCCAACTGTTGCAGTTCCGAATTCTTCTGAGTGGTGCCCGATTTTACAAGAGTAAATAACATGAAGGTTATTGGTGATTTATCAAGAGGGCTGGATTGTTGTGGCGGAAGGTTCGCAAGCAAGTTTGGTTGTGGCTGTTTTCTCGGAAGCATCTTGCTAACCAGTTAGCATTGTAGTGCAAGTAGGTTCCCAATGGGAAATTCCATTGGGACCAAGTACCAATAAATTGGTGACTTAGAAACGGCACTGTCAAAGAACGCTATGGACAGAGGAAACATGCAAGAGGAGGAGAGTTTTGTGTCGGAGGTCGTGGATGAGTCTCTGTCATACATTTTTTTATCTAGAGGAGGAAAGTGTTGATAAAGATGTGGAAGAGGACCCCAGGGCGGCACAAGTTTGGTTTGGTGTAGAAGGCTTCCAGCCGTACATGTTTGAGCCCTTGCCTCGCAACGCTGCCAGTTCTGTTAGCAATACGCCTGCTGAAGACACAGACGTCCATCCCCGTGAACACTTGGAAGGAACTCAATGGGAAAGGAAATTATTCTTATTTATTATTTCAACCGTTGCGTATATTAGCTGCGACACATGAATCAAAATGCTCTGACCGTCTGATGAAAAGTACATTTATATACATGTTTAAGCCAGAATGATTTGACATTTAAATATAATTTCCCTACGACTTTAAAGTAATTGTGTTCTGGAATTTTGAACTTGTTGATTAAGTTGTAATTATATTGTATATCTATTCTTGCTGTTTTAACATGACATATAAAATAATTCCTTACGTTTTGCTGATGACAAAAGTTGGCAGCTCTGAGGATCTGGAATAAGTACTGGCGACAGGTGTTAAGGTCCAACCCACTCAAATTCTGCTCCAGTTCATCCAAAAGCGTCCGGTCCACAAACTCAAACACAAGATACCAGCGACGACGGCGCTTCCACACCTCCAGGAGGTTCACCAGATTGTCGTGATGCAGCTGCTGTAAGAGTTAAATAAAGCAGAGTTTCAAACGCATGTCATTGTTTTCTATCATTCTATACTTGATAGTCATTGCTTCTACACATGCATACACTGCAAAAAATTATGTAGAAATAAGTTAAAATCTCTTAAATTAAGTGTTTTTACCCTTAACTTGGGTAGGTAGATAAGATTATCTGCCAATGGAATAGTATGTTTACTATTAAGGTAAGATCATTTGGGAATATGAACTGTAAATAAGAAAATGAAATAGTTTCTTTCTTATTTCAAATGTAAGTTGTCTTGTTCCATTTGCAAAGTGCCTTACTTACCTCCTCAATCAAAAAAAATAATAGCACTTATTTTTAAGGAAAAGTGAATTATTCAGATTTAATTTTTTTGCAGTGTAGACAAAATCAAAACCACTATCTCATTTTCCTCTGGTGGTGACCTTGAAAACAATCATGAGAAATTGACCCTGAGTTGTTTGCCTTATGCTTGGCGGGTCATCTTAGTGTTTCAGGTTTCAGACTCATGTACACCACTCCTTTTACTCAGTTATTCATTGACTGACTGATTATTGATGTACCCTGAGCAGCTTGATTTCCCTGAGGGCTATTTTCTTCACTGTTTTGTCATCGTCTGAGTCGATGAATTTCTTGATGGCGACGAGGCGACCAGATTCCCGATGCCGGCATTTAAGCACACTGCCATAGCTGCCCTCCCCAACCGGACCCAAAGACTCATAACGCTCCATTTGACTCTTATTCTGCAAAGAAATCATGAAAAAAAAAACAGTTATTTCCTCTTGTGGCTCTTTGTTATTAAAAAAGATTAAATTAGTTAATTTTACATAGATATACTTGATATTAGGACCTTGTAAAAAAAAAAAAAACACTGTTCACCCATTAGTTCACTTTTTTAAAAGCAACAAGTCTTGATCAATTGCACTGTAAAGTTTCTGAAGATGTTTTCTTTGGATGTTGGCAGCTCTTTAACCCAGTGTTGTTGTTTTTTTTGCAAAGATACCTAACCATGTCCTTTTAATCATTAAACCATAAAGCTTTCTAGACTCTGGAGACTATAGAGCAAATGTTGTGTCAATGCATAAACTTAAAAAAAAAAAACATTCAGTTTGGATCATTTACACCATTGGAACATTTTTTCTATTTTACATGAATCTCTGAAAAATAGCTACCGTGCAATTTTGGTTATTTCAAACAAGTCTTATAAAACAGTTCTTATTTAGAGGAACAATAGGGACCTTTATTCTGAAACTGTTATGTTTTTATCAAATAACATTTCATTTTGAAAAATAAAAAGATTAACAGATAAACAGATAAACAAAAACTGCAGACTTAAAAAAAAATAATTTAAAAAAGAAAAAAAAAAAGACAAAAAGAAAGAAATATAAAAGTCTAATTTGTCTCAGTTCCTCAAGTTGCTAAGGTGCCATGAAATTCCTCCTAATAATTATATTATTACGTCTGAATTTATAAACAGCAAATAGAACATTTTGTTTCCCCTATATAACATAGGCTGAAAGTGATCATTTGTCCTAAAAACTACATGATGAAGTTCAGCAAACGGAATAAAGAATGTATACCGGAGAAAAACCACAAAAAAAAACAACAAGACACAAACAAAAAGTCACCGACCTCATAGATTGGTCTTCTTCTTTCCTTCTAATTTGTACATCAATATAAACACTAAAGTATCGCTGTCTGGGAACGTATCAGTCACCTGAGACACAACAGAACAGCTGCGTGTGTTTCGCCTGACGCGTTTCCATGGTAGCACTCACCGCGCGGTGGCGCCTCCTTCTGGTTTGATGACGTAGCCCTCTTTTTAAATCAAATGAAAAGGATTATAAATGCACGGAAGAGGATTAGGGCCACTGAAAAAATAAAAAGTTTTAACTGATTTTTACATTTTATTCCAGTTTAATTTGGGAAATACTCAGAATTCTGACTTTAATCTCA
>NW_015151390.1:83797-100493 GCF_000732505.1 Cyprinodon variegatus | reverse complement strand
GCTGCCAGCAGGTGGCAGTATTAATCACCAAGAATCCTCCTAATTTCTGTGTTTCTCTATTAGAATGTGCTGCTTAATGAAAAACAAGTGAGCTACTTTAACTGTTTGAAAAATCTGTGTTAATGAAGATGTCATCGTACTCATCAAGCAATTAACATAGGACAGTTTACCCAGAACTGGATAGTTTTTTTTAACTTTATTAGGGAAAAGATCTCACAGCATCACTGGGTTAATCATTTAATCATTTATTTGATCATTCAGGCTTCGTAGAAATAGTTTCGCTGCTAGTTTGTATTTTACAGTCTATACATTAATATGAACAGAAGCTTAATGTTTGAAAATAATTTTCACATACTGATAATTAGTTTGAAATTTCTAATGTCTTGTTAGATTTACAGTATAATTCTAAAATAAATAAATGATATAAAGCACCGATAGAGGTAAAAGTATTTTTCTTATATAGAAAAATATATATATTTACAGCAGAGCCATGACGGTTTATCTGAATGGCTATTATTTACACCAATTAAACATTTCTAATACATAATTTAAAACAGTTTGATACACAGAGGTCAGAAAACATCACATCTTTGGTTTAATCTGGAGTTTCAGCCAATTTTCTGATCTCCTCCAGAAGCTCTGAGAACTTCGGCCGACCGTCAGGTTTCTGGAATATCAAAAAAAAAAAAAAATGAAAAGGATGTTAAAGAAAAAACTGATTAAAAGAAAAAGATACAGTTTTTATATATCAATTCTATTAGTAAGAAACATATTGCTTCCCTACTTAGTTTAACAGTCTAAGTCTTTTATTTTCCATCCTCCTTTTTTCCCTGATGTGCTTTACTTCCTACTGCCTCATCTCCTTCCTTTCCTTCTTCCTTCCTTGTCTCCTACCTGCCCAGAGCCCTACTTTACTTCCCTCTTTGTTTCCTGTTGTTTTATTCCTTTCTTGCGTCTACAGTAAGTTTTCTTCTCATTTCTACCTTGTGTCCTAATCTTATGTATCCTGGTATCCCATCTTCCAACTAGGATGGATATTTAAAACCTGTTTGCTCCCTGACTTCCCTAATCTCACGATAAAAGTCTGAATATTATGTTTTATTATAAATGTAAGGAATGGCCTGGCTTGGATTTTATATCCACTGCATCTGTTTCTTATTTTTTGTTTTATACCATTTCAGGTCCAGATTAATCAACAAAATTTGTTTTACAGCAAGAAACATTTACCATCTTTAACTGAATGTGAATTTCCCAGACTAAATAAGTGTTGGTGTCACTTAAAATTAAATACAACACTTTCAACATGAAACTGAATGTAATTCTTTTAATTTATTTTGTTTTATAGCTCAACTTCATTTTGACAATTCAGTTTCTTTGTGTAATATCACCGGGTCCTTAAGGCGCACAGTAAAAAACATTGATTCAGAGAGTGACATTTAACATCAACTTATGTTTAACATATTTTAACCTGAAGTTTGAGTGGTATAATAATGTTTAATTATAAATTAAGCCCGTCAAAATCGTGAGATCTAAAATCTACACTACCGTTCAAAAGTTTGGGTCACATTGAAATGTCCTTATTTTTTAAGGAAAAGCACTGTATTGTACTTTTCAATGAAGATAACTTTAAACTAGTCTTAACTTTAAAGAAATACACTCTATACATTGCTAATGTGGTAAATGACTATTCTAGCTGCAAATGTCTGGTTTTTGGTGCAATATCTACATAGGTGTATAGAGGCCCATTTCCAGCAACTATCAATCCAGTGTTCTAATGGTACAATGTGTTTGCTCATTGGCTCAGAAGGCTAATTGATGATTAGAAAACCCTTGTGCAATCATGTTCACACATCTGAAAACAGTTTAGCTCGTTATAGAAGCTACAAAACTGACCTTCCTTTGAGCAGATTGAGTTTCTGGAGCATCACATTTGTGGGGTCAATTAAACGTTCAAAATGGCCAGAAAAAGTGAACTTTCATCTGAAACTCGACAGTCTATTCTTGTTCTTAGAAATGAAGGCTATTCCATGCGAGAAATTGCTAAGAAATTGAAGATTTCCTACAATGGTGTGTACTACTCCCTTCAGAGGACAGCACAAACAGGCTCTAACCAGAGTAGAAGAAGAAGTGGGAGGCCGCGTTGCACAACTGAGCAAGAATAAGTACATTAGAGTCTCTAGTTTGAGAAACAGATGCCTCACAGGTCCCCAACTGGCATCTTCATTAAATAGTATCCGCAAAACACCAGTGTCAACATCTGCAGTGAAGAGGCGGCTGCGGGATTCTAGGTGCCCATCCAACCAATCCAACTTGTGGGAGCTGCTTCTGGAAGCGGGTGCAATTTCTCCAGATTACCTCAACAAATTAACAGCTAGAATGCCAAAGGTCTGCAATGCTGTAATTGCTGCAAATGGAGGATTCTTTGACGCAAGCAAAGTTTGATGTAAAAAAAAGTCTTATTTCAAATACAAATCACTATTTCTAACCTTGTCAATTTCTTGACTCTATTTTCTATTTATTTCACAACGTATGGTGGTGAATAAGTGTGACTTTTCAGGAAAACACAAAATTGTTTGGGTGACCCCAAACTTTTGAACAGTAGTGTATTTATAATTAATTTCTTTAAATCAATACACTTACAAGATAGCACTTGTAGAGCACTTATTATTTAGGCTAAATATAAATGTATAATATTAGATCTATAAAGGGCACCTTACTATTTAACAGCATGGATGTGTATTAACAGTTTATGAGAGTGATTTAAAATCTTTAAAAACATTCAAATCAAACATACCTTTGATAGTGTCTGACTATGGGGACTAATATCCCAATTAACTGAAATAACTATTTCATAAGAAAACAAAAAATAGGAGGTTACACAAATGAACTATTGAACAGCCTAGACCCTAGAATATGATGATAAACCTTCAGATTCTAAATTTAAGACACTTTTTTCAGAACTAACACTAGTGTTGCACCGATACCGATACCAGTATTGGGCGGGGCCCCGATCCAGCACTACAACCAGCTTCTTTCTAAGGGTCCCAGTGTGCTTTGGTACCTCATGCCAGCAGCGGTACATGATGGTGTAGAGCGACTGATTGGCGCGATGCGGTCGGTACAGACGGATCCCTCTGGTGATGTCGTTCACCACCTCCAAGTTGGAGCGGTTCTCGAAGGGCGTTCGACCCTCTGAGAAGATCTCCCACATCACCACACCTGCACACAAACACGTCAGAGGCTCCTGATGCTGGAAAACCACAACAATCATCTGCAGCTTCGAGTGTTTATTAGGCCTCCTACCGAAGGACCAGACGTCTGATTTACTACTGTATTTACTGTAATGGAGAACCTCAGGAGGAGACCACTTTACGGGGAACTTGGCCCCACTGGAGCTGGTGTACTGATTGTCCAGAACATATCTGCAGTCATTTCAAAAGTGAAACTGAAAGTTAATGACTTTAGGGGGACATTTAAAGAGAGAGAATAAACAGAAGACCTCAATAAAACAAACAGATCTGAACTTACATACGAAGGCCATAAATGAAATATTTTAATGTACTGCATTTATTAATTTATATTTCATCATTATTGAGTTGTTCAATACAGAACAGAATGAGTTGAAATAAAGCCTCTACTGTACCTGGTCATCCCAAAGTCGCTGACCTTCACAACGTTGTTCTCGTTAACCAGACAGTTCCTGGCTGCCTGAATTAACACACATCAGGAGCAAATATTAAACATGACTTAAAGCAATAGACCAGGGTGTTATGATAGCAGTTAAATACAGTTAAATACCTTATATGATGCAGGTAAAACTGTTTAGAATAAATCCATGTTAGGCGGACCCAGAGTCAGAGGTTAACCTTCTATTTGAGGAGGTCAAAGACCAAATCGTACTTCTACTTATTTGGGGATGAAGTCATCAACGGTAGTACTTGAGTAAAAGTATTAATACTTGTAGTCAAATCTTAGGCCCCGTCCACACAAAGTCAAAACGAACACGAAACGCAATATTTTCCAGAACGTTTGTCGTAAAGACGGAGATGTAAAATAAATGTGATCGACCACACAAATGCATGAAAACGCTGCAAAATGTATGCCAGGCCTGTAAGTGGCGCTGTGGTGCCAAAGCAAAAATAGGCGAAAACAGGCAACGAAATGTTGGGCATGCGCACTAATATTTATACAACAGTATTTATACAACAACGAAATGTTGGGCATGCGCACTAATATTTATACATGGTTGCCCTGCGGGTCCATTTTCGTGGTTAAGTCAAATTCAGGTGCTGAACTATGTCGTCGATATTGCTCTGTTCTTCCTGGAGATATTCCAGAAGAAGAAGATTCTGTTGTAAGCCCGACAGCAGGGTGAGTAGCATGAGCAGCAACGGCGCCATTGTTGTTGTGATACTGTGTTGCGCATGCGTGTTTAGAGGCGACGCTATGACGCATGTGTGTAAAAAAAATAATGCGGTTAGAGCTTAAAGATGGAAACGCGAAAACGGCGTTTCAAAATCTTCCCACTCTGAAGGCTGAATAAAAAAAAGATTGTTTACAGACCCCCGAAACGCCGGCTTAGTATGGATGAGAGGCTGGTTTGGGGAAAAATTTGTGCGTTTAGGCCAGGGTTTGACTTCGTGTGGACGGGGCCTTACTCAACATGGTTAAACATCCCAAGTATGAAAGTACTCACTTTTGAAAATACTTAAGTATTCAAAAGAGCAAATTCATATTTCCAATATCATTACATTTCTGTATAATTATTAGATTAATTTTATAGAACCTTGTAACTTTCGGAAACCACCTGATTTATTGATGAATGGAACCACCTGTTACTAATTCTACGGTACATAATTTATAAGGAATGTCTAGAAAAATAAGGAAAACTGAAAACTGGAGTCTTGATTCTCCTCACACTTTCACTATAGAATAGAGGTTTGAGGTTGAATGATTACAACAAAGAACTGGGCCACATGGCAACAACTAATGTCTGCAAATAATTTCTGCCCTGAGTTTCTCACGTCTGTGGAATCTGTAAAACATTGGTGACCAAATTCAGACCTAAGGGCTGCTATCTGCCATGTTGAAATTGGATTTCAACATGTGAAAATGTGGAATAGAAAGCTAAACGGAGCAAAAAGGAACAAATAACTAGCAGCTTCCTAGAAATGGAGTGGAGTAGAAAGTACAATATTTGACTTTGAAATGTGGTGGAGTTAAAGTTATAAGAAAAACATTTCCTCAAGTATAGTAAAGATACTCAAAAAATTAATTAAGTACAGTAATAAACTAAATGTACTTTTTACTTTCCACCACTGCTTCTTTAATCATGTAAAGCACTTTGCATTGTCTTTGTACTGAATTGTGTTATACAAATAAATCAAAAAATTAATTTGCCTTGCCTTGCCTTGCCTTCTAAGCTCTTGTATCAAAAGCAGCAAATGTTTTACTAAAATGCTGTGGAAAATTAGGTAAAGGACATTGGTTAGTTTCAAATGTTCCTATTAAGTTGCTAATTTCTTTGAATTTTACAATGTTATTTTCAATAGCTGTACAGCTGTTTTTTTAATATCATAAATTAAGTTTTTTCATATATATTGTTTTACTTATATATGTCGTTGCCTGATTCCATTTGCCGTTTAACTTTGTTGCTAAAACACGTGAATTTCCTCATTGAATTAATGAGGTTTCTATTTCTAAGATCACCGTAAATGTTCCTGTATGAAACACAGACTAAGAAGAGAAGCTGTAAAGTCTCAGATGAGTAATCTGACTGAAAAGTAAAAGAGTATTAAAACCAGCATATTATAGCGGTTTAGTTGATGTTCAGACATCCAGTACAATAAACTTTTATGATCCATAAAAATTCACTGCTAAGGAGGTAGAAGTCCATGTTGGGTTTCGACCCTCTAAGACTTTTAGCTTCAACATCTAGAACCAACTTACCTGCATTTAAATAAAACCAAGAAAAGCTTTTATCTACTTTTAAGAATCTACCTGCTTTAAAACCTCAGTCCAAAATGTCTCCACTGCAAAAAATGTAAATCTAAGTAAGAAATTGTTTCTTAAAATAAGTGAATTTTGTCCTAAGTTGAGGAGAAAATGAAATGCTTTGCCAATGGAACAGGACGATTTACATTTGAATTAAGAAAAATCAATTGCATTGTCTTATTTCAAGTGCATATTATCTGATTAACTTATTTTAAGTGTAAAAACACTTATTCCATTGGCAAACGATCTTATTTACCTGCTCAAATTAAGTGTAAATACACTTGATTTAAGAAATTTTTTACTTAATTTCAGATCGTTTTTGCAGTGTCTAAGGATCATTTTCAAAAGAACTTAAAAAAAAAACCATCTACTTCAGTTCCCATGACGACTGAAATGATGATGACCTGTTTGAGTCTAGTTGACTCATCAGTGACAAGCAGTGTTCGTCATGTCCATAAAAACATTTTTATCATTTTCAACCTTTGATTAGAGGTGAAAGTAATTTATAATAGTAGATTAACTCTAATTACACTGGAAAAACGATCTAGAAATAAGTAAGAATTTCTTAAATTAAGTGTATTTAGCCTTAATTTGAGCTGGTAAACAAGATGATTTGCTGATGTAATGAGTATTTTTAATCTTAAAATAAGATATTTAGATACAATGCACTTGAAATTAGACAATGCAATTGTGTTTTCTTATCTTAAATGTAAATTGTCTTGTTCCTTTGGCAAATTTTTTTTTTTGCTTTTTCATTTCAGGACCAATTGTCTTTTTTTTAGGAAAAATTTCCTTTTTTGGTTTTGGTTTTTTTTCAGTGTACACTGCAAAAAATGGAAATCTAAATAAGTAATTTTTTCTTAAAATAAGTGCATTTGTTTTTGAATTGAGGAGATAAGTGAGATACTTTGCCAATGGAACAAGACAATTTACATTTAAAATGAGAAAAAGCAACCGCATTGTCTTATTTCAGAGGATATTATCTAATAATCTTATTTTAAGAGTAAAAATACTCATTCCATTGGAAAATCTTCCCATTTACCTACTAAAATGAAGGGTAAATACGCTTGATTTAAGACTTTTTTACTTATTTCTAGACCATTTTTGCAGTGTAGGATCAAAACAATTTTCAGTTCCAGGGGCTTGTTGCAGATCTTTGTTTACATGTGTTAAACATATAGCTAGTGAAAATTCTTCAGTCAACCGAGAACATTAAATGTAGACAACTAAGATTAAAACATAAATGACTACATAAGATGATAATGAGTAATATAAGATTATATTTTAGCCAAAGATTAATTGACCATCAGATTATAATCCCGAAGCCTCCCTGTGCTAGAGACTCACCAGGTCTCTGTGGATGAAGCTCTGAGCTTCCAGGTACTCCATCCCCTCACAGACATCCTGGCACATTGAAAGAAGCCACGCCTCCTTTAGAGCCCCGCCCCTCTGCCGCAGGTAGTTCAGTAGGCAGCCATTGTCCATGAACTCAGCCACGATCAGCAGGGGGCGCTGCTTCAGGCAAACACCGTACAGCTGGACCAGTTTGGGATGGCACAGCCTCCTGGAGGAGGAGACGCGGAAAAGTTCAGGAAACACATTTTCTGCATCCTTTTTCTGTTTTTAGTTGTGATTCTGCTTCCATACATCATGACTTTGGCCTCCTCAATGAAATCCTCCTCATACATGGCTCCCGCTCTGATGGCTTTGATGGCCACTCTCTGCTGGTCCCTCCACTTGCCCAGCCTCACCACTCCAAACTGGCCGCTTCCAAGTTCCTTCATGACGGTCAGCTCACTGGGATTTATCTCCCACTTCTCTGATTAGCATGAAGAGAAGAGAAAACATGTCAATAATAATAATAGGTTGCATGTTATGCATTTCAAATGTTAAATTCTATTGAAGTATTGAGCAGCAGGATAGAGCTACAGCATCCACCATTAGATATGTATGATGTAGTTACATTTACTTCAGTACTCTAAGACAAAAAGTAGTTTAGGAGTGGGTTTATTGCATTATCAATATTTTGTTATGAACAGAGACACAACATTCTCTATGAATTTGGACGAACTGGTAATTTTAATGATTATTATCAGGTCATCTGCATACAGAGGCGTAGCCAGAAAATTTTTACAAGGGTGGCCAGGCAATAATCGACGTACACTGAGGGGTGACCGATAGGCGCCAGAACCTCAGGGTCAATCTACTCTGTTCCAACAGGAAAATTAACGAGCACAAAGGCAATATTTTCTAAATGGAGGCGAATTATACTTTCCTACAGCCTTTACTAAAAAATAGACACATATTTAAGCATCCATGCTGTTTAGATAAAAGGTATAGTGGGTAAAATTCTTTCAGGTTTGAGTTCTGGAGCGAACATCTTTTCTATTGTCATTACTTACCTGGTTTTATCAATAATCATTATGCAAAAAATATATATTTACTATTAATATCTACATAAATTGATTCTTTAATAAGCTTTTATTAAAATAGTTATTTATCTATGATTTCACTGATGACTTCTATATGATGACTTCTATGAAAAGGGCATTGATTCTGTACTCATTATCTTTAATGTTAGCATATTAATGTGCATTATTAACCACAGGGTTTTTTTGGTCAAGTAATTATGAATATATGAAAAACTGAAATGTTTTAAATGTTCCACTTTAGAGTATTACTGCAGCCACTGTCTGTATTAGAGGGAAAATATTGGTAGGGGTGGCCAGTGATTGGCTAAGGGTGGCCATGTCCACCCCTGGCCCCCATCTAGCTTCGCCCCTGTCTGTATATAATCACAGCTTTTTGTTTTCAACCTGAAAGATAGATGGAAAAAATGATCCTAACTGGTAGTATAAGACAGCAATGGATCAAAGACAATAAAATCTCTTTTCTCAGATTGAAAGTTCAAAAAAAAAAAAAAAGAAATGCGAATTTCTGGTGTTTCCTTCGTGTTTGAAGCACATTAACAGTGACCCAAAATGTAATTACCGGTACATCATTTATCGTTCTCCACATTATGTCATCACACATGGTAGAAATAAACAGGAAGTAGAGGCTGTAATCTAGCATGGATCCCAGATCAGTAATTGAGGAAAGTTTAAATGAATGTGTTGCTATTTGGCAAGAAGTTTTATGTTAACATGTCAGCTAGTAATGGCGATGTTGCTTCAGACACCCATAGAGGAGCATCAGCAGTGAAAACAGCTGATCAGTTATCTAAGGTACTGTATAAGTTTCCTTTACAGAGTTGATTCAGAAAAATTGTTTACATATTCCGCTTTGCAAATGAATCCTTTTCAGCAAATCCAGCTCAAGCAAGTGTAAAAACTCTTTTGCTAATTTGAGGGAGATGTTTGGAATTTAGCAGTTTCCATCAAGTTTTGCTGATGCAATACTTCAAAATGCGCCATATAAAAGGCTGATGGAGACGTACCTATTAACTCACTCTAATTTACTAGCTGTGTTTCCTTTCATTGTCTTTTATGTGCATTTTTAAATGTTTTAAAAAGAAAAGATTGATGGAAAAAATTAAAATATCCAAATAAATGGCTCACTTTTGCAAGAAAAGTTCTTCTCCAGCTTAAGATGAGTTTTCACTTTGCTAAAAAATTATTAATGTGTGGAATGGGTGATGGAAACAAGTTTGCCGGATGGGTTCTGATGTAGCAAAGATTTCACTCACACTATCAATTAGCTGTTTGATTACGCTGTTGGTGACTTCCTAGATATTTCCATAAGGCACAAAAACATGGCTTCAAGTGCCCAAAAGCGACCAAAGCAATGTCCTGTCATGTGGTCCATGCTAGTTCAAAACCTTAACCTACCATTTAGCATGCCCTTTACTAACTTTAGAAGCCAATATATACAAACTCCATAAAAGAAAGGAAATGATGTGTGTATGGGCGTGTGTTTCACTGGAAAAGCCAAATCGGTTTTGACCGCTTGGCTTGGAAACGGTGTCAACCCACAGCTGGTGGTTTGATAAATTTTTTGTTTTTGTAAGCAAGCAAGAGTGAGAATAAATCAGCTTTTAAACTGCAAATACATCATCTGGACATGTCCTGTTCATCATCTCACCCCAGCAAATGCGTGTCGACCATAGGAATCCGGCTTAAAACACTCCAGTGGCTTTAAGCGTCAGCTTAGCGCCTACGTACACTAACATTGATGTCTGATATAATTATGCTTTAAATAGCCTCAACAAATGGAAATATGGCTAATTTGTTGGTTTTTTTCCTATGCTAACATTTTAAAAATCCCTTTAAATGTTGACTAATGTTTTGATGGAAGCCTGCATATTTCAGTCCTTTATTTTGTAATACTTTTTTTTAAATCTCAGTTTCAGGTCCTTAGTATGTCTGTGATGCCATGCCGCATCTCCTGTCTGCACTGGAAAAAAATCAAAATCTAGATAAGTAATTGCTTCTTAAAATAAGTTCATTTGTTCTTGAATTGAGAAGATAAAAGAGACATTTTGCCAATTCAACAAGGCAATTTACATTTAAAATAACAAAGCGCATTTATATCGTCTTATTTGAAGTGCATTTTATCTAAATATCTTGTTTTAAGCGTAAAAATACTAATTCCATTGGCAAATCATCTCATTTACCAACTCAAATTAAGGGTAAATACACTTAATTTCAGAAATTTTTACTTATTTCTAGATCGTTTTTCCAGTGTGCTCCAGTTTATACAGGTGTTGAATTTATTTACCTGAGCTGAAGCCTGCCGTGGTTGGCACGCACCTTCCCATCGGTCCCACAGCGTAGCGTAACCGGGTCACTAGACCTACAAACCCAGAAGCAATAAATATAACAGCAGGATCCGTACATGCACAGAGGAGCAGGTCGTTTACCTACCGGCTGCATTGTGTTCATGGTAGTGTATAACCTCTGGTATGGAGTCGAAGGTGTGTTTTTCAGCCAAGTAGAACTGTCCAGTATCCGTTATTTTAATCTGGTAATGTCTAACATCACCATTTGGACTGTAAAGAAAATATATTTGGTTAAATATTTTTTATAGATGCAAATGTTATTTGATTTCCTTGAGCTTTGTGACTCACCTTAATGTCTTTGTATAAACTGAAACGGTATAGGTGCCTTGTTTACTGGACTCCCGCACAATAAAACCTCCTTCTTTGTCCTGGAAAGAAATGAACACATTTTTAGAAATAAATTGTAGAGGTTTTTAACATACTTAACATTGATACATTGCACATTTAAGCAATATGTTTTAAGTGCATGTTTTATATATAAATAGATGTATATTCAGCTAGAATGACGGAGAAAAATACCTGCTGTTTCAGCAGCTGTTCAGCTTCTGTTCTGGTGATGTTCTTGCAGTACCACCTAAATTATAATGAATTTGTTAAGTGCTATTGCCTCATTCTGCAGCTGAGTGGAAGAATAAAAATAAACAAACTAAAGACTTACGAGTTTGCTTCGATTCTGTTTTTCTCTGTTACGTAGTTACTGGGGATGAAGCCTTTATTCCTGAGAAAAACAATGCAAATAAACTTTTAGCAGTCTCTAAAACAAGACATTTCACACCTATTTCTTTAACATATAAAAAAAAAAAAAAACTACGAACTGCTAAATTAGACCACTTTAGAATATTAAATCACATTTTAGCAAATATATTTAAGAAATATATTTCCCATGGATCTGGAACTCCGCACAAATATTATCAGCGTTTAAAGTTGCTGTAAAATTTGTGCAGATTTGTACGTACGTACCCGTGTCTGTCCTCTGCTCTCCACCACAGCTGGTCCTGCTTATGGAGGATGACGTACTCCTCTCCCTATAAAAACAACATATTAACAACAACACTTTAATTTTCTTGTTTATCTCCATTGTAAATGGAATTCCTATGGACATAACCCCAATTAATAATTCTGCATTGGCTTATTTTTGTATCTTTGGACTTTTTGTACTGACTATATGTCAGTTATAGCCAACTAAGATCTTTCACACTTTCATCAATGACCCATCTCTTTATACCACCAAGTAAGATCATCCCTTCTGCATCTCTTATCACTCTAATACCCAACTCTTCAAGGCATGAAATGTGTGTCGCCTTGTATCCAACATAGATTGTTTAAAACCTGATTTGGCAGCTCATCCTTCACAGCTATTTTCTTTAATCTTCTTATAATTTCCAGCAGAGTGACCTGCACCTTTTAGATCTGCTTCTGCTTCAACAGCCTGAGTTACATAATCAGGTCCTTAGCATAACGGCGTGCCTAGGAGGTAATTTAGCCATTTGATTCAGGTGTGGAAGCAGAGACACATCTAAAAGGTGCAGAAAACTGGACTTCGAGGATAATCATTGAGGAACCATGATCTACAGTAACTCAATGAGATTCCCCAATAAGTAAATATGCACAAACGGACGCTCAGTGTTATTTTAGCTTCATCAGGGGTCCTAATGTTAAATTTCACGAATAAGCTACTGTGAATGTTAAAGTACCAATAATCAATAGAAATACAGAGTAATAAAACAGTTTAATAGCAATAAACAATTAACTTAAAGCAAAACCAACTCCCTAAACAACTATTTTTGAAGATTAAAAAATATAGGCTAAGTCTCTGAGGTGCTATTGTCTGATTACCATAGTTCATAATATGTCTCGGTTCCATATTATTGCAGTACTAGACATATTGCAGTAGATTTTTTCCAAATGTTTGAAATGGTATTGGCTTTTGTCACTCTTTAGGCTTTCCTTATGCATAGTGATGTTATATGACCGTAAAAAAAGACCTAAATCCATTTGATCATGATAATATAAGGTTACATACATCAATTGTCCCTTGTTCCTTTCCATGAGGAGCACCTCTGATAGAAATGTTAATCAAATCTGTCAATAACTTTTTTAGTTATTTTGAAAAAAGAAAGACGGATAAACCAACAATATTGAAAGCATAACCCCCCTTAAATCCCTCTCCTTATTGAAAAATCATTTTATTTACCATAGTTTAAGCAGATGGGAAATTAAACGATTTGTTTAAAAGTAACTTAATGAATATTAGGCCAGTAGCAGTGTGTACCTGTTTAAGAGTGAGGTCACTGTCCTCCTTGGCTGTGAAATCGTACATGGCTACAACATTCAGCAGGCCTTCTCCTTCACCATTCTCCGGCGGGGGTTGAGGGAGTTTTTTCTTGGACAGGTCGACCTGATTGTTTGATATTAAAAATCAATACCTAGCACTGAAAAACACAAAAATAAAGAGAAATATACCATTTCGTACCTGTCTGGCTACTCCTGGGTGCCGTCTGCCTCGGAAGCAAAGCGAAGTTCTGCCCCCCATCTCCATGCGTGTGCTGATCTCCCTGAAATCGGCCAAACAATCTATTTTCTTCCTTTTACTCAATGTGTAAAATTTGACATAATAATTCTTTTGAGCCACTAATTTATTTTATTTTAATAAATACCACTTTTTGGTGCTTTGCAGCATTAAAAGAGCAAAAAAAAAAAAAATCAACAAATGTGATTTATGTGGTTGCTGTTATCTAATTGTTCGTTCAATTTTAAACAACATTGAAAAATTATTAGAAATGTAGTATTCCTGAGCCAATTCTTAAGTTTTGGACCTTCCAAATATGGGCGGAGTCATGTAGAAGATTCCTCCAACTGACACTGATATATATGCCTACTGAAATTGGTTGTATTATTTATTCATCGTATTTTGGTTAACATTCATCAAAACACAAGATAACTATACAATTATACGACCCAACATTAGTGTGCACCCACTTTCCTTTTCAATGCAAAAACCTACATATTTGCTTTGGTTTAACAAAATACTAAGTTTATCTCTTGGAATAACCATTTTAAGGTAGTATTTTTATCTTTTCAATGAAGCCTATATTATTTTTCACATATTTAGATTAAATCTAAAGGAATCCAACTGAAAAAAACCTAAGTGAGTAAAAATAATATAGAATAGTATAGAATAGAAATAGAACAGAAAATCCTAGTATTGTCCAACAATGGGGAAATTCTGGCGTTTACAGCAGCAAAAAGATTAAAGAAAAAAAATGTGGACCTTAGAAAAATGTATGAGGATAAAATAATAGTGAAAAGTTAAAAGATAAACAATAAAATACTACACTGTAAAGCGTTTACAAATATATATATATATATAAAGTTGCAGTAAAAGACAGTTTTCCTCACATTATTCCAGACTAAAATGTTTAAAATGGATTCTGAACTCTTAAACCTGCTTCTCCATAATGGTATTTTGATGCATGCAACTTTGCACATTTTACAAGCATTGGACACAGCATGCTTACCACATTTCTCTGAGGTTTCCCACAATCTAAACACTCTAAAAAAGGACCTAACTTTATAAGCTTTAACAGGATGGTCTACCTTTCCTGTGTGTCTTTATAAATGTGAAAGAATCTAAACTAAATTAGGACATTATAAATATCCTCATTTCCCTATCTTTGCTCAGAAACAATGCAAATATTAGCTAAAACCTTATGGACCTTACTATTCAGATTAGTACCAGCAGCAATAATTCTGCATAGACGTTTTTAATCACTTTAACTTAATTTGGAGAAAAGTTACCCATTCCTCTTTCTAACACTGTGTGAACAGTATTTCTGCACAGCTCTCAGGTCTCACCACATTTTTTCAAACAGGTTGAGGTCTACACTTTGACTGGGTCAAAGTAAAATCTTCATTGCTGAATTCAGAATGTTATCCGCCTGATTAATCTATGCTGTACTAAACGTTAACCTTGAATTTGAGCCTAGAACAGCAGAGTGGAGGGTCGACTTCATGGTTTTCAAGTTTAGAAGCTGCAAAATAAGTAAAAGTCACCTTTTTCACCATTGTGCTTGACACTCTTTCTGAGGCTCACCACACATTGTGCTGTGCATTTTCATATTGTTACAATGTTTTTTTTCCACATTATTTTTATCCCTTATTTTAGTTTTTTTATTCAAACATCAAACATGGAAAACAAAAATAAATGACAATCTCAACATATAGTGCCCAATTATGCAGAAATACAGGGATTTGACATTTTTTTAATGCATATATTATGCTTTGGGATCCACTGCTAATTCTGTGGTTTCTGCAGAAAATATAAAAGAATGCTAAATACTTTCAAGCATGTTATTTTCCCTTCCAATGGAAGAGTAGTCAGCAATTGTTTAACCCGCTGTGCAATACTTGATGGTTAAGATGTTTTTTCCAAAACAATAAAATCAATCTTTTTCCTTGTAAAACACAACTATCTATGAATCGTAGTTCACTTTATGAGAGTTATATGTCTTTGGGAAATAAACCTAGAATCATGAAATACTCTTCGTTTATCAACTCCCCACTTTGTATTTACAATATTAGAAATATATTGGTTCAGAAAATCACAAATAAGCCATTTATATTGTAATGATTTCAACCAGCAATTAATAGTTTTCTGATGTGCTTTGCCTGTTCTCACTCTATAATAAATAAATAAATAAATGTTTCTAAATCTTTATTTTAAGTTTTTTAATTTTAAACTTGATTTTTAAGAAGAATTTGCTAAAAATAACCAATTAAATTCTGAGTCTGCTCCCATATCAAAACTATTTTCACTGATCAACACTTGTAGTTTAGAAATCGAAGATTTGGATAGATTCTCGTCTTTTACTTCACTATAACATTGAAGTTGCAAAAAAAATATATATATATATATATATTATAAATTACTAATATTCAATATTAATAAATTATTATTTTTAAAAAATTATATTAATAAAAACATTTCCTCTGAAAGCTGTGCAATCAAATTACATCATAAAGTATGAGTTACTTGAATATGAATCTCAAATTTTCTCCTGTTACTTTAGAGCCCATTTTAAATATTGCACAGTTTACAATGGGCTCTAAAGTAACAGGAGAAAATTTGAGATTCATATTCAAGTAACTCATACTTTTTATCGGAGTTTTGGGTTCATTGTTTTGTTCTCTGAGTTTGCAGAGTCTGACTTTAGTACCAAAATTGAAGGAATGACCCATTTAAACATTGAAAGCTAACAAACTTTGATCCTTTCCATACTGCCGAATAGTAACATTGCATCTCATAGTAGTTTTTGCATTTTGTTAATATAGAACTGTATACTTCAGAACAACAGGCATCTAAAACTCCTGCTATAATCAAGATTCTAACAATGGCTGAAAATTGTTTCAAACAGCAGAACGTCTGCACCCAGTTTTTCTCATAAAGGCTGAGATGTATATTATTTTTCCCATTGACTGTAGACATATCTAATTGTAATAAAATATATTTACAGACGGTTCTCTGCTTCTCTTTGAGATTAATTTAATTCAACATAGTCAGTTTATGAACCATTGGGCTCGTCTTTACCTGGTTTGAACAGCACAGCAGCAGCAGATCAAAGAGTGGGTGGAGTGATCTGAAGACAGAGAACAGTAGAGTTAGAGCAACAATAGAAAACATTTCACTCATTTTGTTCAAACAACTGGATGGATGGATGGATGGATGGATGGATGGATGGATGGATGGATGGATGGATGGATGGATGATCGGATGGATGGATGATCGGATGGATGGATGATCGGATGGATGGATGGATGGATGGACGGATGGATGATCGGATGGATGGATGGATGGATGGATGGATGGATGGATGGATGGATGGATGGATGGATGGATGGATGGATGGATGGATGATCGGATGGATG
>NW_015151390.1:71047-81452 GCF_000732505.1 Cyprinodon variegatus | reverse complement strand
CGAGTTTAATCTCGTCATGGCAAAAATATTTTTTCTCTTCATGTGTGGCCCTAATACTCCGTCGTATTCTACAGAGTCCTGCTAATGACCTGATTATTTGACTCTGGTGCGATGAAACAGAGGTATATCTTAAAGGTGAACAACACCGGAGCTCAACTGTCAGAATGAAGGAACTATAGACGAAAGCAGGAGTGGGCATTTCCAGTTTTCAAGATCTGGTTTCCTGATACCTAGAGATATGTCCTGAAACACCTGAATCAATTATTAGCGAGACTCTTTGAGACCGTGCATAACAAGGATATGATTGAGAACGGCTGGAGCTGCCCATCACTGGACTAATGCTTGGGTCTTCAACCATGATCAGCAGTACCCACTGTCCTGCATTTATAGGAGCTTCACACATCTGAAGTGAATAAATGGGTAACAAGCCTCTGCAGACCTCTACAGCTTCTGAGGAAGCATTGCAACCATTCAACCTGAGTGTGTTGTAGCAGACACATCAAAAACTGTATGAGCCCTATTTCATCCCTTTGACATGAAAACTGACTCAGAGCTCATCTAATTAACTATTTCTGTCCAGACAGAGACACCTTTGGAGCTAGTTTTCTGTTACATTTTCTAACATAGAAATTACTGCTTCTGTCTCCTTGAACCCCAGTCAGCCTCAGCAGATGGCCGCTCACACTGAGCCTGGTTCTGCTGGAGGTTTTTTCCTGTTAAAAGGGAGTTTTTCCTCTCCACTGTCGCTACAAGCATGCTTAGTGTGAGGGATTGCTCTAGAGTATTGAGTCGATGCAGTCAGCTGGCTTTCCTTAGATAGAAAACTTTGAGCCAATCTGACTTTATGATCTGGTTGAATTATCTATATAGAGCCCCTTGAGTTGACATGTGCTGTGAATTGGTGGTATATAAATAAACTTACACTTGTTTACATTTTGTCACATTATATAATAAAAGGTCAATATTTTATTGGGACGGCATGTGATAGAAAAACTCAGTGCATTCAAAAGCTCTAAAGTAGAAGGACCAGGACACTGAGCTCTAATAATATTGGATTCTGTAAAACATCATGTACATCTGTACACAAACTCCTTTACTCTGGTTTCATATAATTCCATGCCAACCAACTCCCTCCAAAAATCATCTATCTGTGAATTTGTTTGGGTGGTGTGCCTCTTTTTTTTTTAAACATAAGTGGGATCCATAATAAACTGCTTAGATAATATAAGTCAACACATAGGACAGGTCTGGAAAATATCTGAGAAGTTTAAAGAAGGATTAGGTTCTAAAACAGTGTCCTGATCTTTGAACGTCTCATAGAAATCTGTTCGATCCATCATCACCATCCATGTTCACAGAGTACTACTAATGTACTGAAACAGATCTAATCAGGCATCAACCCAGAGCTCAGGTGGGATAAGTTATTAACGAGGAAACCATTGGTCGATTTCTCAACAAATCTGCTGTTTAGAATTGGTTACATAGATTTATTCCATTTCTAATTCAAACTGAAATATGGACAGTATTTGCACCATTGATTTAAGTGTATCCCTGAAAATAAAATTTGATTGAACATATGAGAAATTGTGTTGTTGGATTAGTCAGTATATATAAGCACTTTAAAAACATACATCATTCAAAACATATTTTAAAATTTGTCACAATATATATAAATATCTATGCATTTTAGTCGTATAAGGAGTGGAAAAGATATGTAATGCTTTCCACCAGCCAAAATAATTTAAATTAAGCAACTTCTTAAGTGATATTTTTTATCTATGAGACACCTAGCTTCAAGAAATATAGTGAGAATTGAGGAAAGTATTGCTTCAATAGAATTATATTTTAAAATTTTGCATGGACATTAACTCCAGTGCAATGTATATTCAAAAAAATATATCTAGCCATAGTTCATGCTTATACTACAGTAGGGGTTGGGAACCTGTGGCTCCGGAGCTTTTTCAAAAATTTATGAAAATGTAATTTTTTTGTTTTGTTTTATTATGGTGTGAATGAGTTTAAACAAACATTCATTATGTTTCCCAATGCTGTAAAAAATTGTATAATGAATGTAAACATTTCTTTCAACAAACATTTGCGTCATAGCAATAGAGATCAGTGTTCATAGCCTGTAACACGCGTTTTAGCGCCACAAGGCAAACAAAGCGGAACACTGCCAAAAATTTTAATCTAAATAATTTTTTCTTCAACTGAAGAGGTAAATGAGACACTTTGCCAATGGGAGAAGACAAATTACAAAAAAAAAAAAAAAAAATTGTTGAATTTTTCTTTTATCTCCACTTCTGTTTAAATAATTTGCTTTACTGCAAAAAAAAAAAAAAAAAGTAATGTACGTATTGTCTTATTTCGAGTGCATGTTATCTTGTTATCATATTTTGAGAGTGAAAATACTCATTCCATTGGCAGATCGTCTTATTTACCTGCTTAAATTAAGGCTAAATACCCTAAATTTAAAAAATGTTTTACTTATTTTTAGATAATTTTTGCAGTGCAGGTGTGTCTCAGATCATGGATCTCGAAGGATGATAGCTGATGGAAACAGAGGATTCAAAGAAGGGACTGAATAATTTGCTTTCATAACCAACGCGGAAGGAATGCCTGCATTTTTGCTTTGTGAGGAGAGGTTGTCATCACAATGTCAATTTAAAAAATATTCATTTGGAATGGCATTTCCAGGGAAGGCATGCTAAATATGCAGCCGATCACAAAGTCGGGAGTGAGAGAAAAAGTGCGACTGCAGAATCTCTGGATAAATCAGAGGAGTGCAAAGATAGATTTAAGGAGTGGATTGCATCTCCAAACTCCACTACTGCTGCTATTTTTGTTGCAAACATGGAAAAACATTCACAGATCAAACAGGTAGCGCTCTGATGCAGGTATGTCAACTTTCTTCCATTTTATCCCCAAATCCTCAAAATAAAAATAACACCAAGTAACCCTGGATGACGGAGGTTGTGAGATTTAGGGGTTAAAGAGCTCTGCTCTGATGGATGTCAGTTCCTGCTTGGTTCCTCATGATTCAGTCTACTCCTCCCACCAGAAAACACGTCCACCATAGAAAGATTCCTTTATCGTGTTTCTATAATTTCATCAATACAACAAAACCTAAACCACGCGATGAAGGGCGGTTAAGAGGTGCACGGTGAATTCCATGCGGTGAGAGCGTTCACTGCTCCTCACTCACCTAATGCTACTGTGTGATATTTGTTCCAGGGTAAACATTTAATCATGAATGCTTATTATATATTTAAGCCCACATAGTCCTTTTTTATAGTGGGCTAATACACTTAGAGCCTGTTTGCCATACAAGGCTTATATAAGACTTTAAAATTTTTTGGGCTCCAGACACATTTGTTTTTTGGTCCAATATGGCTCTTTGAGCAGTTTGAGTTATCAACCCCTGATCTACAGTATATGGGAAAAGCAGTAGCTTCTCATATATTAGAATTCATTATATAACAACGTCATTTAGGAACCTTGCCTTGTATACTTTTGAACGGCCATGTTGGAAGAGGAGGAGGCCATCTTTAAACTGTCCCAACAAAGTTTAGAGCAGGAAATTCTTCCTACTGAACTAAGGGACCAAACCCAAAAACATCTTTAAACTTTATACTTGGCGAAATACAGTGAAACAAGAACCTTGGAGCAAACCTCTTCACTACTAGAGTCTAGTCTAGTGGTGTCACGCACCACTACATCTGATGCTCTGCTTTGCACTCGCTGATGTGTGGCTTGGCAGCTGCGCAACCATGGAAACCCAATCCATCAAGCTCTTTATGAAGGTCACAAGAAGTTTGGAGGTTTGCTATTAACCCTGCAGATGCTTGTCACATCCTCTGCCCCTGATGGTCAAAAACCAGAAAAGAATTAAAAGAAAACCTAGACTAATTAACAACTGATTACTTTTCATGGCACCAGTAAATAAATTGCATTGATGTAACGTAGAGGAGAACTTAAATCTTTCTAACTTGGCACAATACATTTATAAGCCCATGTAATTCAGTTTCCTGTTCTTTACTGAGATGTTTAGAAATGTAACATTAGTAAATGATTAAAATAAAATGCCTACTGACAACTACAGATGACTTTATGAGTTATAGCTCCTTTATAAGTTTTATTTTAGAAATGTTCTGTACAATGCTTTCCCTTTGAAAATGGAGCTTACCAGCTGTGTGACGGATACATAAAAACCACAGAAGTTGATTTTGCCTTGTTTGAATTGAAGTTTGGACAAAATGAAAGCATTTTGATCTAGAGCTACCAGCTCATTTCAGAATGAATCATCATACAGACTTAAAATCAAATTACATAAAAACTCAAACATTCTTTCTGGGTTCTTAAAAATATATGTTTTAAAAACATCAACCATAACTGGGTTGCTGTCGGGGTTTTTTTACCTACTTTTATTTATTTTTTACTTATTGATTTTTTTTAGATATGTGCAGTGAGAACACTAAATGATGGAGTGTATATTTATGAACCAAGCGTGCTTTTTCAATTCTGCTTATACCAAAACCGCCGTCCTCGTGTTTCAGTGTTAATTATGGTTCTAGCATATAGAGACACCACAAATCTGTGATATTCACTTGAATATGCTGCTAGCATATGTGCAGATAATGATTCCCTCTTCAGAAAAATTTGTTAGGGAGCAAAAGACAAATAGGCATCTATTTTTAAATATACATTGCACTGGAGAAAATACCTATACAATGTTTTAAAATTAAAATTTATTGAAGCAACACTTGCCTCAATTCTCACTTTATTTCTTGCAGCTATGCGTCTCACATAGCAAAACCTGACTAAAGGCAATGTCATTGAACAAATTAGTTAAATCTCTTCCATCAGTCTTATTATTCAACTAAAAAAGACCAAAAAAAAAGTGCTATCAGGGGCTCTCTGTAAGATCCGTCCATCCATCCATTTTCTATCACGCTTTTTCCCTGCTGGGGTTGTGAGGGGTGCTGGTGCCTATCTCCAGCTGACTAGAGGCGGGGTACACCCTGGACAGGTCGCCAGTCCATCGCAGAGCAACACAGAGACAAACAGGACAAACAACACTTCATGCACACACTCACACCTAAGGACGATTTAGAGATGCCAATTAACCTAACAGTCATGTTTTTGAACTGTCTGAGGAAGCCGGAGTACCCGGAGAGAACCCCACATGCACAGGGAGAACATGCAAACTGCATGCAGATACACCACGGGTCAGAAATCGAACCTGGAACCTTCTTGCTGTAAGGCAAACCGTCACTTTACTGTGTAAAAGAAGACTGAATCAACATCAGGCGGGACGCATGAGATGATCCACAGGTTCTATATATTAGAACAATGTTGATCTACTACTATTCAAGAAATAATTTCAGAGTAATAAATGCTTTGGCAAGCCGTTTTGATATTACTATTATTACTATTACTATTTTGCTGAATATTTATTCCATATAATTAAAAAAAAAATCTTTGTCTAAATGTCCATTTCAAACAAAATGACATTCTCCACATCTAGAATAAACATTCTGAATTTCTATAAATTTATTTCAGATCTCCATATTCCTAATATTACTGGTCAGCATTTATATTATTTTAACCATGAAAAAATGTTTTTCCGATTTCATAAATATATTTTCAGTCAAGGTGGTAATTGTCCGAATAGCCACTTAAAAAACGTAAACATTTCTAGATATATAAAACTTAATTCTTACTAGTATAATTTTGCTTTTTTTTTACTTTCTAAAATTCAGTTTCTGCGACAAAAATGTAATTTAGAAAATATATTATTACAGTTAGGTCTAGGAGTGTGATTTTGATCAGGAAGATTCTTATTTTAGTGATCTACAAATGAAACAACAGAGAGGAGTGCTTTTAATAAATGTAAAAACGGCCTGCCATAGCCCACTTCATATAAACTTATGCACTAACTGGAGAAACAAACTTCTCCTTTGCTCCTTTGTAGCTGTAGCGCTGTTTCTCTGTCTTTAAAACACATTCTCCTTTTTCATTTTTTTGCATTTCTGCATTAAAATCTCTAGGTCCTTTGGGGTGAAATAGACACATCCCGTTGCCTGTTGTCATGGTAACTCGTCGAATCGGTGCTCCACTGGCTTTTCATACTTGTTGCGCACGCGCTAAACTCTAAGTGAACCTAGCTAATATTGATTGAACTAATTTATTGCTGACGTTGTGAAACTGAACTCTCAGTGTTCCTGACTTTAGGCTAGATCAGTTTAGATTTGTGGATTTGAGTCTGAATTTGTTAAACTTGCTTTTTGAAAAGGACCCCAGACCTGCTCTGCCTGGACAAAGTTTGCCTCACTAATTTAAACCCTACAGGTTGGAGAAAACCTAAAATGTTATGAAATAATTACGGAGAAACAGTCTATCTTGTTATGAGAATGATTATTTTTTATCCCAAACACTCCTTAATAGGTTAAACAACCCCTCTCTCTTAGACACCTTGCAGCTCTGAGGCCTCCATAAATGAAACTCTGCAATCATTAATCAATACATATAAAAGGAAATTAATAGATTGATTTTTTTTACACCACAGAAGCGGAAAATGTTTACAATAATTACAAAATATATCAGTTTTGTTTTCTGATTCAAATTCATATCAGTTTAAAGTTAGTTATTGAACACATTTTAAAATGATTGATCAAATATCAGAGCTGGTTCTCTAAAGATAAACACAGTAATAAAAGTTTGACAAGTTAAAATATTGTTATTTTCTTGTGATTTTAAGTATTGACTGAATCTAAAAAAGCACCAGTTACTAACTTTGAGGCTTGTTATTTCTAAAACTGTCGGACAGCAGAAATGTTGGAAAGAGGAGGGGATGAAGATCAGAACTTCTGCGCTCTGAGGAGGAAGAGGAGGAAAAGAGGGTTTTCACAGATGACAGACAAACATTTGAACATTGGATTTAAGGAACTTCTGTTCTTTTAACCTCCCAAATATTTATAAAGTCTTATGTAAAGTAGCTTGATATGAAATGTTGCGAATTGGTGTTATATTAATAAACTGATTAGATTTTATTGTTGTGCTGCATTCTCCTTTAATAATAAACAGTTTAAGACCAACATCTCCTGTTTCCCTTTATAAAATGCATGAGAGGGACTTTCCTCTGCTTGCAAAAAAATAAACTGGTAACTTTTTTTAATTAAGATTTTACACTGATGACTTTATTTGTATCAAAGTGATTTTATTTTTACTTCAGTACATTCTTGTTCTACTCTTTTCACCTAAATGTCTGACACAAAGCTGCCCAGGCCACCTCTAGGCTGCTCAGTCAGCTACATTTCCTTTTTGATGTGGCCTACAGATGTTCTGCTGCACTTTTTCGACCTGTTAAAATAGTCTGTTATTCTGACTGTAATTTTTCTCCTTGCTATCTCAACTGTGAGCAGCCATATTGACGTTATGGCTGGACCTGCTAGGCCCAGCAAGCCTTTAAATTTAGACTCAGCATGTCTTTATTCTAGTCCAGGAACATGATTGAATAAATTCTTAAGTCTCTGAAAAACAACATAATAAAACAATTCTGTGCACATGTAACTTTTAGGAATTTTGCTCAAAAATAAAACATTATCTTCATTCATTCAATGCTTCACCTTTATACCCTGTTGGCTTTTTTCGCTGCCGTTGTTAAGCTTTTTGATATCTCCATTTAAGAAAGCATCTAAGGCAAACAATGTACAAAAAATGTAAATCTAAGTAAGTAAATTTTTCCAAAAACAAGTGCATTTCTTCCTGAATTGAGCAGGTAAGTAAGACTCTTTGCCAATGGAATAAGACAGTTTCCATTTAAAATAAGAAAAAACAACTATATTCTCTTACTTCAAGTGCATAATATCTAATTTATCTTATTTTAGGGGTAAAAATGCTCATTCCATTGGCAGATCATCTTATTTTCCTATTCAAATTTAAGGTAAATACACTTGTTTAAAGACATTTTTACTAATTTTCAGAATGTTTTTGCAGTGCATATTTTCTATTTTCATCATTTTTTTTAACCAAATGTTGGTCCAGACTTTGACTAGACCTTCTTAAAACATGAATATGTTCTTAGTTTGTAACTTTCCATTGCAGGTTTAGTGTCCTGTTGAAAGACCTGAAGAGTTTTGCAGCTCCCAACAGATTTCCTTTCATCTTTGCTTGGCTTTAGCTCCATGTATCTGCACAACAACACAAACCGACGTTCCCGTTCCTGCTGAGGAAAAGCATTCCCACAGAAGTATGCTACTACCAACATGCAGCATTGATGTATTCAGTATGGTTTTGCATCCATGCAAGAAATTAAACTTTTTCCCCGATTTTTGGCAAAATTCAAGCAGGACTTATTCTTGTTTTCTTTCAAACTTTTTATCTTGACAGCCTTCCTTATAGGTACGATTTGTGCAGCGGTTGCTGATCATCCAGAGCGTAAAGTCCTCAGGGCTTATCAGTGTAATCAGGCATTGCTTTGTTTTGTAACACTTTTGGATTTTAATTTAGAAAAAAAAAACATTGCCAAACTTCCTTCCATGCAGCTGGACTTTTTTCAAAGTGATTTGATTTAACATTTTGGTCACCCTTTTTTTTTTATGTTTCTGAATTTCCACCCACCTTGAACCTAGTTAAACGAATTATAACACACCAACACAAGCCAGAAGGGCTACTATAAAATAAATTCTGCATACTGTATCTTGTGGTGCTGCAACCTGACATTAGAACTAGAAGAACCCTTGGAATGTATATAAAAAAAGATAAATTAATGAAAAATTTTCTCTGTACTGAATCTTAATGCTTTAACCCCATTATCTTCTTATTAACAACTTGATGTCAGCTTTTTTACATTTAGTCTGTTGTTTTGTGTCCAGATAACTGCAGCCTTTGCAGGTCTGAATTGATTCCTTTGATTAATAAGCAAAAACATGAAAACTCTTAATACCCAAAGGGTGGATGATAATCACCCCTATAAGATATAAAACAACACCTCTGACTTCTGGTCTCTAAAATATGACAGTTAGAAAACTGAAACTTTAGCAGCTGAGAAACTGTCTGCAGACCTGAGGTGTTACATTGCATGCATTTGCCTCTGACTTTCTGACGCTTTTAGACCCAATTTGCACAGCGTCTGCAGTAATAACCACACACAGGGGAAAATTACACTGTAACAGGCAGGTGTTTTGTTTTGATTAGTCACGTGATGAAATGAGAACTGAAGTATAACCGTCACTCTTTGCGTTTAGCTGATGTTGACTTTTTTTTTAAAGGAAATATACTCATGTGTTTGAGGCTGAAGAAGGACTCTCCTGAGAGTTTTGGAGATCTATGGCAAGATCCAAACCTTTACAACCCAGACTACTCTGTCTTACAGACTTTCTTCTTCTTCTTCTTCTCTTAATCTCATATTTTCCCACTATAGTTTGTTGAATCTTGCCATGAGGACAAAGATATGAAGGCATCTACTTACTTGATTGAATCATCCTCGTTATTGGTCTTCACTCTCCTCTGTCCGCCTCGTCCTCCTCCCGTAGAGCTCCCTCAGCTCCAGTTTTTACTCTGCAGGTCGAGGTCTGCTTCGATTTCTCAGCACAGGCGGAGCTGCTGTGATGCTGCAGGTAGGAAACGGCTGAGGCGTGGGGGCAGAGTCAGAGACAAAAGACATGCAAGGTGGGTGGAGGAAGTAAAGAATGTGAGAGAGGGAAGACAAAGAAAGAAGACTTGATGACAGAAAGAGGATCTTTAATTACAAGTCTTGATATGAACTTTAGCAACTTTGTTAGAGTGCAACAATGTTTACTTAAAACATCTAAATTTTATTATTTGTCAGTGTTTTTAAAAAGTTTCAATGATAAAGAGAGCGATGGAGAGGAAGTGAAACAAATGACGTGAATGAAACCACAAAGCATCCGTCTGAGAGTAAATCCAGGAAGAAGACCCACATGCATACAGTTATCATCACGCAGCACCAACATTCAGCCTATTTAAACTGACCATTTGGCTCTATGTCACTATTTGAATAGATGAGGTTCCTGATCACCTTGACGACCTGATTTAAACTCTAAAGCAGCAGAGTTTGGCTAAAGTTTACAGGCTTAGAAAAAACGCTTAGTGAAGCAAAATTTTATTCAGATTAACAATAAAGGCGTTTTTCACAGGAAAGAGCGCCGCCACAGCAGCAATTGTTTGCTTTCATCTAGTTTTTTTCTTACCCTGTTCTTATGACTGTGTTCAGCAAAACCTTATGAAAGGTCTGTCAAGCTTCAGCTCGGGGCACATTGCTCACTGACCCTTAGAGAAACGCTGCTTTTACCTTTGAATAAACTGATAGAGATGAAATCTATCATTTATTTTTGTTTAAATTGTGTCTCACTTCTTGGTAAGGCAAGGCAAGGCAAGGCAA
>NW_015151390.1:69444-70267 GCF_000732505.1 Cyprinodon variegatus | reverse complement strand
AATTCAAATGTGAGTGAATTTAATTAAGAAAGCTTCCTGGAGGGGAGGCAAAACGTCAGTAATCGTCGGTAATCAAAAATTTCCTTAACCTCTTTTAGTTAAATATGTTAGATGAGAGCTTGACACAGAATAGCGATGAATATGGCTTGGTTAGTGGTAAATTTGAGCTTTTTAGCTGACATGATGCAGATCTTAATACGTTTTTAGCTTTTATTCTTTCCCATTTGATTTCCTGGGTGTTTCTTAAACATAGAATCACACTAATATTTCCCTTCTGTAGATAAGATAGTGACTGTTCCTAACTACCCTACAAACCCCACGTGAATACAAACAGACAGAGAAACCGAGCTTTACTTTTATAGTGATTACTAATATACAGGGTAGTTTATATCACTGTTGAGTTAACTGTTAGACATGATTTTAAACCTTCATGTTATTCTACTGGCCTAATAACAATATTATAGCTTTGTAAATACTTAATATGATAACCCAGGCTGCACATAAAGAAAGGCTGTGTTTCCACACCCTGATTCACCAAAGACAGAAGTGAAACCCACTACAGACAGATGAGAGAAGTCAAAGTAGAGGGAAGAGTGCTATCTGTTGGTCTAGAAGGACAGATGTTGGGGTTGTGTAACACTTTGCCACAGAACTGATCTGTACTTCTTACCACTGAGCTTTTTGGGGTTTAAAACTATTTTGTTTTCTATTAACTCAAAGAGAGAGTTTTTACTACTCTCAGTTCCATAAATATATTTCTGATACGGTCAAGGAATTTGCTGATGAAGATTCTCAGTCATCCAGGTCATAGTCATTCCGTAAA
>NW_015151390.1:61194-68276 GCF_000732505.1 Cyprinodon variegatus | reverse complement strand
TGGGAATGGGGTTTGTTTGGTTTCTTTGCTGTAATACCCGATACCTGTCTATGTCTCTGAAAAGGGGGTCGTTAAAAGGAATTGTTGGCCTGGCTAAACAGGCGAGGTGTTCTGAACACTCCATTCCAAAGGAGCGGACTCGTCCGTCCGTTTCAATTGGCATGTTTTCTAAGCCAAAACAAGGCTTTGCTTTTGGTCCACTCTATAAAGCCTCAACCTCAACGCTATTTCTGACATTTTGAATTAAGAAAGCTTCCTGGATGGGAGGCGAAATGTCTTCAAACCCAGAAACAAAGTCCAGTGTATTGTTTCTTAACTTCAGGGGTGGAAAGTAATGAATTACATTTACTCAAGTTACTGTAATTGAGTACTTTTTATGAGTAATTTGTAATTTTCTGAGTAGTTTTTGAAATATGTAATTTTTACTTTTACTTGAGTAAATTTTAACCTAAGTGGTTTTACTTTGCTACATTTAAACCCCCTCAGGTTACTGAGTAAAAAAAAAAAAATATTGATGGTGAAAAAATAAAATGCGGCGGGAAATTTAAACCCCTGTGTCACGGAACCGACACTTAATCGCCATTAAAAAATAGAAGACTTTTGACTTTTAACAGCACTTTATTCACACAATTCAAACATATAAACAATTGATGTAAAAACAAGTGTCAGTTAAAATCATTAAATGAGGAGCTTGTTAATAACAGTGTGATCCTTGATTTCTAGTATCTTTTGGGCATTTAATTTTGTGTGCATTTTGAAAACTTCAAAATGTAGTTTAAATATCTTTGTTCCTATCATGGTGTTGTCTGTTGGACAGTAGGACTGAAAATAGTTTGCACTTTATGGTACAGGTTGTGACTGTCCTATTGCTATGAGGAAGTATGTTCCTTAGCCCAGCTGATCTTTTGCAAGTGTGGATTTCCACTGAAATACGCCTTGAAATCGATTAAAACACCTTGTGCTCAATTCGATTCATGACTCATCCTTTTTTTGCATTAAATAACTCAAAGTAACTAAGCAACTTTTACTCAAATTACATTTTATAAATGAAGTAATTTTGTACTTTTACTTGAGTAAATTTTGAGATGGGTAATTTTACTTTTACTCTGAAATGTCTAAAATGTAGGCAAAGTAAAGATACTTTTACTCCATTACAATTTTTTAGTACTCTTTCCACCTCTGCTTAACTTCATATTTTAATTCTGTAGCTTTATAGGTCTTTAAACTGTAAAGTAAATCCATCATTATCATTTCTTCTTTTTGTGTAAAGTTATACTAAAATCCCTAGAAGTGATGTGATGGAAGTCTGAAAACTGGAGTACATTAACAACAAACTGTTTTTCCTATGGAACAAAATCATTAATAGCTGAGATTTAAAAAAAATCCACAATTTTGGAAGATTTCAGTTTTTAAGTGTGTGATCAGTTTAATCACAAGGCATTAGTGGGAAAATACACTTGAATAATTAGCTTTTGTGTATTAGCAATAAGGAACTCCTTAGAAAATGATGGAGCCATTACCCTCCATTGCTGGGAGCATCTTCAAGCTGAGATTGTTAAGCTGGAAAGAAAAAATATTCAGAAAACCCAAGATTGTCCAGAAAACTCTGTGTCTACCTTCCCTCTTAGGGCTTATCTAACAGATTCTGTTGTCTCTAGCAAAGATCTTGCTTAATTTTGTAGAAGATAACAGTCTGAGGATGTTATCACTTCTATATGGTGTTTACTTCCTTAAAAACAAGCTGGTGTTTCCACTTTGTTGCGGTTCAGTTGTGTGGACATTAGCACGCCCATCACCTTAGGACACGGCACAAAAATCCACATCTGTTCAGAGGAGGTAATCTCAGTATGATTTCAAGCAAACTTCAGAGTAGTTCTTTCATGAAACATGATGTATTTGACTGAATGTAATTTGATCTTTTGGTTCAGATGCATTGAACGAAGGACGTATCCAAAGACTGCAAGAAAACAACTGTGTAATTCTGTGTTTAAGACAACAAGAAGAACAGCAAACAAGTCTTTCCTGTCTGTTTTTGACCTAAAGCTGGATCAAACTTTGATTATGCAGCAAGACAATAATCCTAAAAACACCAGAGAGTCTGTCTTTGACTGGCATAGAAAGACAAAATTATACTTTTGGAGTGGCCTAAACAAAGACTGGAACTAAATCTATATAAGGTAGTAAAGCATGAGCTTAAACATGGTATTTATGCATAAAAAGTGCCAAATGGCTCAGGTAAAACCCTTTGGCTAAGAGCAGTGAGCCAGTATTCCTAGAGGGTCAAAAAATAAGTTAATATGTTAAAGAGACATTTTGTACTTTTTTACTTAAAAATATCTTTGAAATGGCTTTTTTGATGTTTTACTAAACATAATTTATTGCTAGTGAATTCCTGGTTATTATATATAAACTACTTGCTTGCAGTTGGGTTAGGGGACAGTTGACCACAAATGAGTAAAAACATTGACATCAAAGAAAGGTTTGAAAAAAGAGAACTCACTAACCGGAAAGGAATAGACATTAAAAACTAATAAAATCCTGTTTTAAAACTGGAATTATGGGAAGGGACCAACATAGTAAAAGGAATGAGTATGTGGAATGGATTTAATCGAGGAAATAAATAGTCAAGAACGATCATTAAGTCATTTAAAAAACATAAACTACAATGTTAGGAATGTATGAAAGTTAATGACATAATGATGGTAATAGGTTTTAATTATTACAATACACAAATAACACTTGAAATACTATAGCTGAGAATAGTTTAACAGAAGTAATGTGGTAGAGTGGTAATAACTGAATCAAGGAACCAACTTCATAAGATTGTTCTTCTTTCTGCTCCTTTTGACTCAATTAAAGGAATAGTACACCCAAAACATGATTAGCCTTCATTTTCTACTCACCCCCATGCTGAACAANACACACACACACACATATTCTATGTTTAGAATTCACGTAGAAAACCTGTGAAACCACAGTGGTGTTTAGCAGTTTGTTGAAAGTATCCAAACCAGAAACAGGTTGCAGTGAAACATAAAACAGCTGAAGGTTTCTCCCGCATTCTAGATGTAGATAAATGCATATTTTCTATTTTCCATTCTACATTAGCACTTAGGTTGACACCCTGCCCTGACCTCTTTCCTCTCTATCAGTGCGTGTTTGCGGTGGTGCATAGAAGGAAGCAGTGGTGCGTGTACTGCGTGTCCGCCCCCTTCCCTCCTTCCCGCCCCCTTCATTTCCTCAATCCTGCTCCAACTGTCAGGAGGAGCAGACGCTCCGCTGTGATCGGAGGATAAACTGGAACATGAAGCTTCAAGGTAAGATTCAACATTGTTTAGGTTTTAGTGCCTCCGAGGGCAGCAGAGGATGACCTCTGCAGTAGGAAATGGAGTCTGTCGATACGTAAATAAAAACGCATCTGACAGTAAATCAGCTGGGAACTTTTCTAAAGCTTAATCTGATTCTTCTGAGAGAAATCTAACGACACAATAATAAAAAAAATCAACTAGGAAAACATTGATGAAGACTGTAGAGGTTTAGCCTTCAATCTGCTTTTATTTCAGTTCATTTTTGCTGTTCTTCTGGTGGAAATCAGGGTGACAGTGATCAAGCGCACCTGAGAACAGGTGCGTGCGCTCCGCGCGCCCTGCTGTTTAATGTTGTTGCGTTCAAGTGCGGTGGGAAACGCGTTTCTTTCCAATTAACAACTAAAACCTCTAGATTAGTCCCACAGATTTATCAAATATTTTAGATAGCATACCGATATTATTTGCCCAACTTCAACTATTAATCTTAATATGATCAAAACGTTATGTTCAAATGTGATGCAATGCTCGTATAAAAGGCTGTATAGATAAATAAGCTAAAATCTCTACATTTCTCATCAGAATCCATAACAGCCACATTAAACTTGCTTTTTAGCTGTGGATTAGTTTCTCTTTTACTTCATTCACTCAGTGAGGAAGTAAACTGCCAGATACTAGGATTTTAATTTGAAATATGCAAACAAAAACGAGCACTAAAAGGTGTATTTGTTGATGACATCATACAAGGAAACTGGGTATTACAGGATTGGCTGGTTTTATTTAAATATTTTAGTTATCATGAGATTGATTTAATAAATGATCAGAGTTTAGGTTGCTGGGGTCTGACTTTAGCCTGTGTTTTGATTTTTTGATTCAGCTTGGATGCTGCTATAGATGGTGAGGAAAGCAATTATAGTCTGAATTGTATCTGATGTATTTCTTAACAGTTTTACATTTCTTTATCGGATTTCTATGGTTGCTCATAAACACATTGATCTGATCTGCTAAGTCGATAGAAAACATGCAGTTCTGTTAAAATGGATATAAACCCTTCCACATGTTCTGTTTTCCCTTAGTTTTCTCATTAAAATATTTCAGATCATCAATCAAATATGAAATCAGACAAAAGTGAATTGATCAAAAACACCATGCAGCTTTTAAAAGACGATTTTAACAACCAAGTGAGAAAATATCCAAATCAAGTGCGCCTGGGTTATGTCAGGCGTGACCCAATGCCAAAAACACACAGACTGGTCTCAAAATGTACCAATTATCCCCAATATCTTTGAGTAAACATTCTGTTGAAACCAGACTGTGAAAGTAAGTCTTTTCGGGAAGTTGTGCTTACTGTAACATTTTGTGCAAAGCTAGAGATGAGTATTTGAATCACGGCCTGGACCAGGGTGATGTGCTTTAATTTTGCTTTCCACCAGAACTTTCTGTCGGTCAGTTTATGACCTTATGCCTAAGAGTGCTTTATCTAAACTGGCATCCCCTCGAGAGTTTTATAGCTGCAGGTTTTAGAGGTTTCCCTGCTTTAGCACAGCTGATTATGATGATTACAGTTGAGCAAAAGCCTTTTAATCAGCTTTCAATTAAAATCATCAGTGCTGGAGCAAGGAAACCTATAAAACCTCGAGGTCCGACTTTGGGGATGCCTGATCTAAATGATCTAAAGCAGAGGTTCTCAAACTTCTCAGCATCTGACCCACAAAATGGGACCAAAGTCGATTCATTGGTTCAGTATAGAAAAATGTCTTCAAAATCAATTAAACATCAATTAATTACATAATTATAAATTATATTATAAACAGTAAATAGTACAGCATCTAGTTGTTGTCCAATTTTAAGCAACCCTGTCACATTTTTAAGCATTTTAACATTGTTTATTGTTTAGTTTCATTTCTATAGAGCATCTCAAGACTCCATACAGATTGATAAAGTACCCCAAGTGGGGTCATGACCCTAACTAATAGATCAAAGGAACACCACTAAATCCTACTCGGAATGGATCAGTAACATCAAATTAAGTTTTGGATAGGCCAAATCTAAGTGCTGAATTAAAACTGATTGAGAAGTTGTGGTTTTTAGTTACTTCAAACCCAAAATCTTCAGATTTTGCTGAATTAACATAATCAAGAAAATGCGAGTCTCAGTTTTATAACAGATTGGTTGCTGATTCATTGCTTCTCTCAGTGGCACATGTTACTACCACAACAAAATCTGCATTTTGAATTATTTAGCCTTTGATTCATGATTGTTTTCTGTAGATTATATTAACTTTTGAGTTCTGCAGCAGGATGCGTTTGTCCTGCAAAAAAGATTCAAGGTTACAGTGAGGGTGTTTACCATCGACCCAAATCACGTTTAAAAATGACTAAATACAATCAAGAAATAAAATAGATGCTTGAAAAGCAAATGCATTGGAGAAGTTCTATAAACATTCTTAATTAGTCTTGAATAAATTTTTGTTGCCCAAGATTTCTAAGCCAGTTCTTAATAATTATTATAAAGGCTGTCATGTTAGATTAAAAGCCCAAACTCAATTTTGCAGAATTCACCTTCGCAACACTTCACCGTAATGTTCAATTTGGAGTATTTAGAACGCTCTGTATTGTTTTATTAACACTGAACCAGCTCTTCCTGTCAGAGAAAAGCTTTTATAGACTGTTAGGTTAGATCTTAACCACACCACTGAATGCCACTATAACAACTTTCTGCATGCCAATGCAAAAAGATTTAAAAGTGGCATTTCCTTTAGACAGACCTGTTCCCCGTTCTCAGTTCTTTATGCTTTGCTAGTACCGCATCCCTGTTCAGCTTATCAGGCCCAGGCTGTGGTTCTGAACAGCCTGCTGATTTTGATTTATTATTGCGAGAGCAAGATAAGAGTTCTCCTAGCTATCACCTTAACCCCATACTGAATCATTTCCTCTCATCAAGTCGATAATAGAAAGCATTTCTGCTTATTTGATTTCTTTTTAAGCTGCTTAAACACATGTGCTATATTTTCTTTTTTTGGACTTATTACTGAGGAAGTGTCTCTTTAGTCCTTGCCCTGACGGAAACTCATTTCTTTTTGACGGTGGCCAAAGGGTGCAAAAGCTGTGCAAACACAGGCTTTGACAGCAAAACGTACAGAAACGCAAAAATGAGACTGGCAAACTCAAAGTGAGACTAGAAAACACACATAAAAATAGTCTAAAAAAATAAAAATCAGACTAACACACAAATGCATGCAAAGGAGAAATGCTGCAGTTAGTGAAAAGCTGCAAAGTGGTGCCAGTGGTAGTTCTACAAAATGTTCAAAGGAGGTACCAAAAAAGTAGAGTTTGTTATTTTCAAGTTTCAAGACGTTTCTTTTTCAGTCAATATGTCTGAATTAGGGTTGAGTTCCAAGCTTGATAGAGTAGCCCAACAAAGCCTTGTTTTGGCTTTGAAAACATGCATATTGAACCTAAAGAACAGTTCTGCCCTTTAGTATTGGGGAGTCGTTGTTAGCCAGAAATACCCGATACTGACCCTAAAAAGGGTCGTTAGGGGCATTGTTGGCCTGACTGACGAAGCGAGATGTCTTGGTCCCCTCCATGGCGATGACGATTATGATAGATAATCAACTCTATCGTTGTGTTGTAGGTAGGGATGTACGATAAAATCGGACCCCTATCGGTATCGGCCTGTATCGGCCTTAAAACTCAAAATCGGACATCGGCCACCCCACCGATATTTGATCTGCTTCTGAGTTTCTAAAGTAAAAAAAAATAAATAAATAAATAA
>NW_015151390.1:51115-61076 GCF_000732505.1 Cyprinodon variegatus | reverse complement strand
AAGGATGAAATTTCACGAGATTTTGAAAGTAAAATAGATCGATACCGCGTTTTTAAAAATCAATTTGATATCAGCATATGAAAACATATTTGAGTATATTATTTTTAAAAGTGTCAGAAATGGATAACAAAACTGCTATTTTCAATGACTACTTATTTTTGTCCAGCTTTAACATCGGTATCGATATCGATTATCGGCTACATGAGTTTTAAAATATCGGCATATCGGATATCGGCCAAAATCCCAATATCGTGCATCCCTAGTTGTAGGTTTTTGAGTTGAGTCCACCCTCCCTTCAAAGAGGTGGCCAGGCAGGGACCAGTGTGCCCTGAGGGATGATTCAAAGCTAATAGGCCCTGAAACCAGTCAGGGTCAATCTAGACCAGGGGTCAGAAACCTTTTTAAGGCTTACAGCTTCTTCACGGTCACTGGGTCAAAGGTAGAGCTACCAATACTGACCCATTAACTCAGATACTCGGAGTCAACAAAACGTCAGGGAAAATAAACATGCTTTTAATATTTCTTTTAAATTCTGATACATTTTTCTTATATATTGTCATTTTGAAATCTCTCTTAATGCATGTGTGATTTAATGCTTTGATGACCCCTAGTCCATAGTGATCACAACCAATAGGAAAATGTTCCTGAGTCCCTTGCTTCATGTTTATACATTATTGCTGTTTAAATTAGTGGTTCCTCATAATATGAACATTAAATGAGTTGAGCTGTTGTTCTTTATCTGTAATTATATAGAAGACTCCCAGATTCTGCAGAGATAAACTCTCATAGTCCACTTTCTTGTAACTAATTAATTGCTGTATTTTTACCGTCAGTTTTTGGTTGCCTTTAAATTTCAAAGTAGGACTTTCCACATAATGCCTTTCTAAGGGTCTGCTCCTATATGACTTATGATTGTATCCCCTATGTGTAACACATTGCTTAATTGCTGTTTTTCTTACCTTGCATTCCCCTTCGACTGTTAGCATCCGTCATCTTTTCTGATTGGTGCATTTCTCTTTTTTTTTTTTTCTTTTTTTTGGATACAAGTCTCAGTTTGATTTTGCAGGACTGTTTGAGTCGGTTGTGAATACTTGTATTTGCATGGCGTTTGTACCCCTCAGCCACCGCCCTTTTTTTTAAAAAACAAAAAAAAAACCATTGAATAAAGATGGCAATGCTCATGAGGAAATGCGAGAACTCCTAATGACAGCTGGTAATGAGGTCAAAAGGCAGGTTGGTGCACATCATTTAGCAGGAATGGACGTTGAACAGGTGTTTATCATGCAGGGGTCGGTGATTCATACAAGGAATCTATTTTCTCTCTTGTCAGGGGTTCTGATGGGAGTTTGAATCACAGGACAGGTGTTAAGATGAAGATTAATGTATGCTTTCAACTGCTGCTGCTTCACTTTAATCAGATAAAAGACGTAGCTTTGTTCTTTACCACTACACACAAGGAGTACACAACATACACACACACCACCTCCACCCATTTCCAACCGATATACTATTTCACGGTTTTACCACTAATTAATTATTTCCTTAATAAATACAAATAGATTGTATATTACTGACAATGACGCTGCTAAAACCATATGCTGCTGCACATAAGCTTGTACAATGGCAAGCTTTTTTGGAATAAGTATCTTTTTTATTGTGGTTATGCAAGTAGTTTATAGGCTGATGGTATCTGTCCTGCAGTAGATAACAAATGCTTTGCAAACACACATTCTGTCTTGTTTCTTCTCTCTAAACTATTTTTTTTTTCTACCACACCTTTCCCTTCCACTACCTTCTTAATATGCTTCGATGTACCTTTGGCCACTAAACTAACCACCTCTTTAGCATTGTGTTTTTATAGCCTTCTATCTTTAAGGGTGTCAGTGACTTTGCTGGAAATAGCATAACTGTAGGAGTAAATTAGTTATGTATGCTTTCCTGAGTTTGGGGGTTTCAGCATAATCCAAAGAAAGAAACTTTGAATTGACTGATATAATTTTTTCTAATAAATAAGTAGAAAACATTAATTTGTCCAGCAACATTTGCTGTTTTATTATACTTTTTTTTTTCCCCCAAAAAAAACACTTTCAATCTCCCACTGAAGAGTGTTCTGCAGATTTGTACTAACTTATGAAGGGTTTGATGCTGATTGAGGGGGTGACATCGATCCAAAGCCTTGGAGCTGAGTCATTGAGAGGATGTGCCTTTGGTGTGTAAACTCATCCTACATCCTACAGTGAGGAAAAAAAGTATTTAAACACCTGAGAAAATCAATGATAATATTTGGTATAGTAGACTTGTTTGCAATTAGAGAGGTCGAACATTTCCTGTAGTTTTTCACCAGGTTTGCACACACTGCGGGAGGGATTTTGGCCCATTCCTCCACACAGATTTCAGTCAAGTTTTCTCCCTCCAAAGATTCTCTATTGGGTTTAGGTCTAGACACTGGCTACACCATTCCAGAACCTTGATATGCTTCCTCCAGACTAGAGCCACTCCTTGGTTATCCTGGCTGTGTGCTTCAGGTCATTATCATGTTGGACACAGCCTCTACCCATCTTCAATGTTCTGAGGGAAGGAGGTTATTCCCCAAAATCTCACAATACATGGCCCAGGTCATCCTCTCCTTAATACAGTGCAGCCGCTCTGTCTCGTGCAGAAANGTTAATTTCTAAAAATATATTTTACGGGGGGGGGGCGGTGCCCCAGCGCCCCCTATGGGCCGGCCGCCACTGCTTGCACTCCCCTTCGACTGTTAGCATCCGTCATCTTTTCTGATTGGTGCATTTCTCTTTTTTTTTTTTTTCTTTTTTTTGGATACAAGTCTCAGTTTGATTTTGCAGGACTGTTTGAGTCGGTTGTGAATACTTGTATTTGCATGGCGTTTCCACCCCTCGGCCACCGCCCTTTAAAAAACAAAACAAAAAAACATTGAATAAAGATGGCAATGCTCACGAGGAAATGCGAGAACTCCTAATAACAGCTGGTAATGAGGTCAAAAGGCAGGTTGGTGCACATCATTTAGCAGGAATGGACGTTGAACAGGTGTTTATCATGCAGGGGTCGGTGATTCATACAAGGAATCTATTTTCTCTCTTGTCAGGGGTTCTGATGGGAGTTTGAATCACAGGACAGGTGTTAAGATGAAGATTAATGTATGCTTTCAACTGCTGCTGCTTCACTTTAATCAGATAAAAGACGTAGCTTTGTTCTTTACCACTACACACAAGGAGTACACAACATACACACACACCACCTCCACCCATTTCCAACCGATATACTATTTCACGGTTTTACCACTAATTAATTATTTCCTTAATAAATACAAATAGATTGTATATTACTGACAATGACGCTGCTAAAACCATATGCTGCTACACATTCCGTTGTATAATAGCAAGCTTTTTTGGAATAAGTATCTTTTTTATTGTGGTTATGCAAGTAGTTTATAGGCTGATGGTATCTGTCCTGCAGTAGATAACAAATGCTTTGCAAACACACATTCTGTCTTGTTTCTTCTCTCTAAACTATTTTTTTTTTCTACCACACCTTTCCCTTCCACTACCTTCTTAATATGCTTCGATGTACCTTTGGCCACTAAACTAACCACCTCTTTAGCATTGTGTTTTTATAGCCTTCTATCTTTAAGGGTGTCAGTGACTTTGCTGGAAATAGCATAACTGTAGGAGTAAATTAGTTATGTATGCTTTCCTGAGTTTGGGGGTTTCAGCATAATCCAAAGAAAGAAACTTTGAATTGACTGATATAATTTTTTCTAATAAATAAGTAGAAAACATTAATTTGTCCAGCAACATTTGCTGTTTTATTATACTTTTTTTTTTCCCCCAAAAAAAACACTTTCAATCTCCCACTGAAGAGTGTTCTGCAGATTTGTACTAACTTATGAAGGGTTTGATGCTGATTGAGGGGGTGACATCGATCCAAAGCCTTGGAGCTGAGTCATTGAGAGGATGTGCCTTTGGTGTGTAAACTCATCCTACATCCTACAGTGAGGAAAAAAAGTATTTAAACACCTGAGAAAATCAATGATAATATTTGGTATAGTAGACTTGTTTGCAATTAGAGAGGTCGAACATTTCCTGTAGTTTTTCACCAGGTTTGCACACACTGCGGGAGGGATTTTGGCCCATTCCTCCACACAGATTTCAGTCAAGTTTTCTCCCTCCAAAGATTCTCTATTGGGTTTAGGTCTAGACACTGGCTACACCATTCCAGAACCTTGATATGCTTCTTCCAGAGCCACTCCTTGGTTATCCTGGCTGTGTGCTTCAGGTCATTATCATGTTGGACACAGCCTCCACCCATCTTCAATGTTCTGAGGGAAGGAGGTTATTCCCCAAAATCTCACAATACATGGCCCAGGTCATCCTCTCCTTAATACAGTGCAGCCGCTCTGTCTCGTGCAGAAACACACCCACAAAGCGTGATGCTAACACCCCCATGCTTCACAGTAGGGATGCTGTTCTCAGGATGGTACTCATCATTCTGCTTCTTCCTCCAGACTTAGTGGAGTTATGGCCCAAACGTTTTATTTTGGTCTAATCTGACCTGTGGCTTTCTCCATGACTCCTCTTGATCATCTGTTAAATGAGGAAGTTATGTCCCCTAAAAAAGGCCATTGTGCCTCTGGGGCTTCATCACGGTTCTTTTCCTGGGAGCAAGTTATTTTTTACTACTCTTAACTCAAACTGGGTATAAACATGTAAAAAGGACTATAAAACAGGAGTAAAAAAGTAACAGAGTTTATTCCAGATCAGGTTGTTACAGGACAGAGAAAATGCTTGGAGTTTGCACAGCTGTGGTCTCAAAAATCACGTTTGCGAGCGTCCGGCAAAGATTGAGCCCCGACAAGGTCATCTCCTGCTTCTTATACCTCATGAGTCTATGTGTTGCATCAGGTGGATTCTCAGCTGTCCGTATCAGAAACTGACATGCCATCCATGCCTTGAACTTCATGCACCTTGCCTCTATGCCTCAGGGTTACAGATAGCTCTCCTCTATCAGACCGGCTCCAAGATGTGCCCATATCCTGTGTATTTTTAAAGACACGAAGGCGTCCCTGATTAATGACCTCCGTACACACAGTGACATCCACAATGTGAAGGAAGGCCGTCTACTCTCTCTAATCTGTCTAATAAAGTAACAATGCACATGATGTATAAAGAATAAACCTAACACATCCAAATGGCCAATGGCAAACTTAAGACGGGCCTTGACATGTGCTAGATTAAGCAGGGGACCCTTCCGTGCCATGCATAATTTCAAACCATGACGTCTTAATGTATTTCCAACAGTAACCTTGGAAACGGTGGTCCCAGCTCTTTTCAGGTCAATGACTAGCTCCTCCAGTGTAGTTCTGGGCTGATTTCTCACCTTTCTTAGGATGACTGAGACCCCAGGAGGTGAGATCTTGCATGGAGTCCCAGTCCCGTGGGAGATTGACAGTCATGTTTAACTTCTTCCATTTTCCAGTGATTGCTCCAACAGTGGACCTTTTCTCACCAAGCTGTTTGGCAATTTCCCCGTAACCCTTTCCAGCCTTGTGGGGGTATACAATTTTGTCTCTAGTGTCTTTTGATAGCTCTTTGGTCTTGGCCATGTTAGTAGTTGGTTTCTTTCTGATTGTATGGGCTGTCTTAATGCAGCTAACAACCTGAAACAGGTGCATCTAATTTAGGATAATGGATGGAGTGGAGGTGGACATTTTGAAGGCAGACTATCAGGTCTTTGGGGGTCAGAATTTTAGCTGATAGGTGTTTAAATACTTATTTGCAGCTGTATTACAAAATTTAATAGTTAAAAAAAATCATATATTTTGATTTCTTGATTTACTTTTAGATTAAGTTTCTCACAGAAGACATGCACCTACAATGACTATTTCAAACCGCATTTTCAAGTGGGATAACTTGCAAAATAGCAGGGTGTTCAAATACTTATTTTCCTCAGTGTATATCCAGTTCACTGAGCTTTCTTGAAGAAAAACCAGATGATTGGGTGAAAGACTTTTATAATGATCTTGGCTGTTTAGTGTATTTCTTATTGTCTCTTATTGTCTTTGGCTCCATATGTAAAACGCCTCCAACAAAGCTGGGCGTCTTCATCCCTTGCAGTTTCACAACCTTTCACGTCTTCTAGAATGTGACTAAAAACCGTTTAAGACTTGGACTAGATTAGAAACATCTCAGGATTTAAGACTGACTTGTGTGATATTAATGAACCTTTGATTTAAATGCATGACATTTTTTAAACCTGGTGGAGAAATGGGATGGATGAAGCTTCGGATAAAAAAAAGTAGTCTAGTTTCCTGTCATTTCCAATGCAAATTTCTCCCCTTCAGTGAATCCACTTCCCCTTAATGGTTTTACGGTGTGTTGAGGAATGTTCATTGAAAGCTTCAGCTGGAGTGAATTTTTCCTCCAATACCTGCTGCTGGATTCACAATGTAAAATGTTCTCCAAAATGAAACTTTTATTGAGAAAACAGGTCAAAATTAAAGCGGAGAAATGTCCCTTCTTAGGTAATGGTAGTTATCGAGAATAAAGAAGGATGTGTGAACCAAACCACCCAAAGACAACCCAGGCCAAACATGCCTGCAGCCTGACCTACCTGAGGCCTGATTCTAATTTCTATTTCTGTTGGAGGTTTTCTTTCTTGTCTGTCTGAGGGAAGGACTTCCTCTTGATGGCTTTTCTGGTGACATTAATCTAGAAAAGTAGTTGGCCTGACCTTCCTCTGTGCATTTTGTGGAACTCTTTAGAGGAACAACTTTTCAGCCTGTTTCTGTATCTGTATACGGAACATAATTCACAACAAATGTCATCTCTGGACTTTTAGGTTGTCAGTTTCAATTTATATACAGAAATGGATGATTGAATCATTTCCGTCAGACGCATGGTTTAAAATTAGGTTCAGTATTTTTAGACTGTGATATCAAACAATGTATTAGATTTCAGTGCATCATGCTGACATGGAGTTTTCTAAGGAAACTCAGCTGATTGTTTCCAGCTATAATGCTTTGCCTTTTTCTGCTCATATTTTACGCTGCTTTGCTGAAATATTCGTAGGAATAGAATTAAGCTATTTAGGTTTTATGTTCTCGTTAAACACAAATTCCTTTTTTAATTTGAAATCAGTAAGAAGTGAATAATCTCTTCTTTTACTGGAATTAAAGTCTTTGGAGAAGCATGTCATCCTTGTACACTGCAAAAACAATCTAGAAATGAGTAAAAAAAGTCTTAAATTAAGTACATTAACTTTTAATTTGAGCAGGAAAATAAGATGATTTGCCAATGGAATTTGTACTTTTACTCTTAAAATTAGATAATTAGATAATATGCACTTGAAATAAGACAATGTAATCGTTTTTTCTTATTTTAAATGTAAATTGTCTTGTTCCATTGACAAGGTGTTACACTTACCTCATTAATTCAAGAAAAAATACACTTATTGTAAAAAAAAATGACTCATTGAAATTCACATTTTTTGCAGTGTGAGAATGGATGGAGAGCGACAGTGAGGGTTAACTCTCTGTAGATTTTCTATTGGATCTAGACCTGGACTTAAATTGCCCTAAAAAATTCATATTTTTTATTTAAACCTTTACTTTGCAGCTGGCTGCACGTTTTGGACACTTGTCCTGCTGGACTAAGAACTTCCCCCATCTGTAACCTTTAACAGGTTTTCTAGAAGGATTGTTTTCTATTCAGGTTTCTCATCTATCCGGCTTTTAAAAACTTCTCTGTCTATGCAGAAGAAAAGTATCCTCAAAGCATGATGCTGCCACCACCATATTTTAGCATGGTGATGCTGTTCAGGAAAGATGCACTGTTTCTGTCTTGCTCTGTAATTTCCATCTTAGCCAATGAATTTAAATCTGGTTAGATCTGATCAGAAAACATCTATGAACTGTATTTGCTGTTCTAAAAGCCCTACACCAGCTTTTAAACCTGACTTTGCTTGGCATTCCTCATATAAAGGGTGTATTGAGACCTGATTTGAGTTGTAAACATCCAACAGTTTTCCTTTTAATAGATAAGCCTAATCTGTGGACCTCCATGTTCCCCCAGCAGTTAGGCCAAGCCTAGTAACGGGCCTTTTGTTTCTTCTTAGCCCAGATGCATCCCTCTGCTCTGTGACGCCATGGACTGACAGACAAATGCTGCAGGGGGATCCAGAATGAATGCCGATCTGCTTCTGCAGGAGACGCTGATCAAGCGTTCGCAGCAGAAAAAAAGGACATCACCACTGAACTACAAGGAACGAGTGTTTGTCCTCACCAAGACCAGGCTGACATACTATGAAGGAAAACCAGAGGTCACTTTAATTCCTTCTATTCCAATATGAAACTGTTTTATTAGCCCTGTTTTGAAAACATGTCAGTCAGGATTTTGACTTTTGGTTCTACTCTGCTCCAGGTTTGCAGACATTTCAAAGGCAGACATAAGATTTAGTTGGGAATCTATATGTATATATATGTAAAAATACAATTTTATTTTTTTCTTTTACTTCTTTTTCAGGTGAAAAAAGTAATTAGTGGTAAAATGCACAGTCTATACCTGGGCATTTTGACCTTTGAGTATTAACCACAGAAACAGCCTTTTAAACGCAGCTTTTTGCTGATATGATTTATGTCCAGGATGCTAACCTAGACCTGTTCCAAATTGAGGTCTAAGAGGAGGAAGGATCTGCCATGATGCTTTTCTCTGCAGTCCAGTTAGTTTAGTCCAGTCTAGTCCTGAACTGTTTTATTGCTCAGCCAGATGGATTAGTTTAACCCTTTATAGGGAAAGTTACCATTTCTGATCACCTGCATACCTTCTTACAAATGGACTCCCCCAATCATCCCTTAGTGATGTTTAGAAGCACAACATTTATATCCAGCCATTCATGTGGCTTTAGTGGTATTTTAGCATTTGACCAATTAGATGAGCCCTTGCATGATGAATTACCTACTGTAAATTAAGTTGGAAAAAATAGTAAACAAGTTAAGAAAAAAGATTAAAAATATTAATAAGCTAATATAAAAGTTAAAAAGTAAAGGTAATAAGCTAAGCAAAAAAAAAAGTAAAAAAAAAAAAAAAATGTAAGTGCCTGTATCAGCATTCATCTACGGAGCCCCTAAAGGGACATGGAGGGAAAAAATAAACTTTTGCGAGATCTCGCAATACTTTTGCGAGATCCCGCAATACTTTTGCGAGATCTCTCAAAATTCCCGCAAAATCCCGCAAAAGTTTATTTTTTGCGAAATCTCGCAATACTTTTGCGATACTTTTGCGAGATCCCGCAAAAGTATTGCGGGATCTCGCAAAAGTTATTTTTTTCTCCTCCACGTCCCTTTAGGGGCTCCGTATTAATCTCTCTAAGGTACAAAATAATGTATTTCTTTCACTCTGAGTGTTTATCATGAATTCCTTATAGAAGCAATTTTGTTATTTTTATTATGCATTAGGGCAAGTGGCCGTTTCTTATTACATTTACATTAATTGTTGACAAAATATACATATATTTTGAATGTTACAAAGATAATAAGGTGTCCTGTCCCTCTTGGCTTAAAATTCTGATTTCCAGAGTATTTCATGAGTGTCGTATAAGGAGTTAATAATGGACAATGCCTCCTCTACTGACTTTACCTTACTATGGATTCCAAGTGTTACTGTGCAGCAATCCATACCAGTAACATGTCTGACCCTCTCGTGCATACAGACTCTTATTTCATAATGTATGACACCTCTTTACCTTTCCATGTCCAGTATCATGCCTTGCCCATTTGGGTCTAAAAAATGTTTGACTGTTGCACAGGAATCATAAAAATAGCCTCCATCTTTATCTGTGATGACCGATGATGGAGAGATTGCTGTAGTGCTGCAATGCCACACAGCCAGTGGAAATTACTACAAATCAGTACAAAATCACTTTTTCATGACATAAGTGTATTTTCCCT
>NW_015151390.1:47461-50515 GCF_000732505.1 Cyprinodon variegatus | reverse complement strand
AAAAAAGAAGAAAAAAAGAGAAAAGATGAAGTAAAGAAAAGATAGAAAATGTATTTATTTAGCTGCTCAATTTATGGCCAAATCCTCCTAATTTAGTTTTTTTCTTTACCTATTTTTGTATCTTGTCTCTGCAGTGCAACAAAAAATAAACATTCTAATTTGTTATACCTTTGAACGAAGGATGAATCTTTGATGTAGAAAGAACAATAAGACTGAAACCTAAAATCTGCATTGGCATCATTATTTTTTTATATATATATATTATAACAGGTTTGTTAACTTTTTGCAAAAAACAAAACAAATCAACATATGTGACATTTTATAGCCTTATCAATTATTAGTGAAAGATCATGTTTTGTTATTAGAGCAATAACAGCTTTCCTGTAATTGCTGACCAAGCTTCCACTGGTATTTGGAGTCTTTGAGGATGGAAGGCCTCCTTCCCATCACCCTAATCTTAAGCTCCCTCCAGAAAAGCAGTATCAAAAACATCAATATATAGTAAAATATTGGTCTAATAACATAAGAGTATTAAGGTTTTATATATATGAGGTATTTTACTCTACGCCGCTACCCTAAAAAGATCAAGGTCAGGTTCTGTGTGCTGATTCAGGCTGTGTAGTAAATTTACAGTCTGTTTACAGTGTTTACACCCACACTTCTCTACAGTGATGCAAAAACCTCTGATAACCAAATTAAAAGCTGTGCTAAAGGAAGTTACTTTTTTTTCCACCACTAAAATAAGTGTTTTCTAATTGCCGATCTGATAAACTTCAGATCAAAAAAAAAAAAAAAGACCCAGCGTTGTCACATGCACTACTGTGAAAAAAACAAAACATAAACACACTGGGCTATTTCTGACGCATTTTTTTCCATCAACAGAAGAAGTTCAAGAGGGGCTATGTTGAGCTGAGCCGCATCAAATGTGTGGAGATCGTGAAGAATGGAGGCGGGATCATCCCCTGCCGGAACAAGTACCCCTTTCAGGTAGAAAAAAAATACTTTGACATCGTTTTTTAACTCCGTCACGCATGATCGAAGCTGCTGTTTTTAGCACTTTCGAGAGAAGTTAAGAAAAGTTCTCCTGCCTCTGTGTCGATATGGATCTCTGATTGTGCAGCAGCTGCTGGGGGGGGTTGACATGCACCTGCTTTATACTACAGATCAGAGCTTCAGCTCATTGCAAAGATGAGGGGAACTGAACTACATTCACTCCCACACATCTCTTATGTAGTAACAACTGACAGCAGCGCATCGTTTTTCCATCCCTCACAGCTTTGTGATCTCAGTCACTTATCACCAACCGACCTTATCAATCCCAAACTGTTTCTCTGCATTTCTTTTTTTTTATCCTATTTTTCTCTCCCTCTTCTTTGTTTCAGATTTGCTTTTATTTAAACTTTAAACTCTCTGCCTAATCACAGCAACTTGCATTTCTTGTTAATTTTTAACTCTTTTTGAAAGCAGCCGAGCATGGGGTTTAAAAACTGTAACCTTAGTCTTTGTTAAACCTTCAATGATTTACCGAACATAAACCCCTCTGCGTTCGCAGGGCCTCGTTGTACTAAATGCTTTTCTGTGTCTGTGTTCAGGTGGTGTACGATACCAACACCCTGTATGTTTTTGCTCCGAGTCAGAGAAGCAGAACTCTGTGGGTCCTGATGCTTAAAAACGGTGAGTCTCTCTGTTTGGGTGAAGGGGAATAAAAAGAAGGAGGAATTGAAGGGAAAGTGTTGCAGATGAGTCATGAGGAAAACCAAGATGGCCGTCTTTCAGAGTGAGGGGTTGTTACGGATGCATCTATTCCTCGTCACATTGTTTGCCTCAGTAAAACCACAGATGCTGGAAGGTTCCTGCACTGCCTTGAAGTGTCTAGATTATTTCCAGGTCCAGATGAGTCAACCTTTCCCGTCCAGCCATTTGATGATACGTCTATCTACCCATCCCTGCATGATATCAGGACAGCCTTGACTTACTTTACCGCTATGCAGTGATAAAACCATATTAGTTATGATTTAACTCCCATGATTTAACTTCCTGAGTCAGAGGCAGCGATTTGCAGGGACCTGCCCATCATGGAAACCATTAGAACAACTTAGAAAGCTTCATGTTTCTTAAAATAATACAGTAGCATGATGGAAGTTTGCAAAGCTAAGATAACAACTGGGCATCCTGAACGTCCTCTGGATAAAATCTGGTGAAAGTCAACTGCCAGCCTGCTTTATACCAGCAATTGTTTTTAATCTATATAGAATAGCCAGATATATTTATCCATGAAAGCATTATGTATAGAAAAAAATAAATAAAATCAGCATTTAAGGTAAAAGGTCCCGTGAAGCATGGTAGGTGAGCAGTGGTAGTTTGGGCTTCTTTTGCAGCTATTAGACATGAGAATTTAGTAATTTTTTGTTTAAAAGAGAAGTTTGTTGTCCAATCAATTGATTTGAGGCAATGCTTTCAAACACAGCAGATAATATATAACCCAATGGTTGAGAGATTGATTGTGTTGAACGGCCCAGTCAAAGTCCAAACTTCCAGCTGATATGTCTTGCTCTCTCCTAACCCTACCCCCGCCCTGATAAGGACCAGATGTTTCTCTTACTAATTCCAGAAAAGCAGAATGTTGGCGCTTAAAGCGGATGTTCTTCATGTTCTTGATCTGAGCAGCAAACACGTTTTCACACTTTGAACCGCATACAGGAGGCTGGTCCCTCTCTGCAGCCCCCTCTGTTTCCACTGCTCTGTGGCTCCCATTGTGTAACTTTGAGCAAAAAAGAAACAAACTTGACAGGAAACGGACCCTCTTATCTGCAGACTGATCTGGTGTGATTTAAAAAAAAAGAAAACAAAAAAGGCTTTGGAGAAGGATAATTCTGTAAAAAAACTTCTTTAAGGATAATAGGAGAAGGGTTCATTTCAGAAATTGCCAAAACAAACTGCACAAAGTACCGGTAGTTTAGGACGACTCACAGAGGTTTAAGTAAATTTATTGTATGATCTTCAGATTGCTTTTAAAGATACCAAACAGAGGAAGATGATTTCACTGTAACACTA
>NW_015151390.1:43061-46532 GCF_000732505.1 Cyprinodon variegatus | reverse complement strand
AATTTAAAAACGATTAGAAATAGCGACCGAACCTTGAAGACGGCGTTTAGTTCTAAGACGAATAACCACAGCTATCCAGTCTTTTTATGCGCTGGAGCCTGTGAGGAACCAAACTTAAATAAGGACAAAAGGTGTTCAAAATTTGAAAAAGTGCTTTCATTTAATTGTGTCAAGAATGGCTAACAAAGGCTCAAAAGCAATACAAAATAACTTAAATACAAAATAACATGAATCTGGGCCCAACCTAACTGAGGATCCAACTCAAACAAAAAAACTGACCTGCAAACAAAGAACTAAATGCTGCTTAAAAAGGGATGGAGTAACCCAAGTCTACCACATGAGGGAGGCACAACATAACAAAAGAACTAATAAATACAAAATTAACCATTCTATGAAACAAATAAAGCAAAACTAACTTTTAATTAGCAGAAACAATAAGTGAGTATTTAAGTGACAAACAAATTGAAACAAGTCTCCCCCGTCAGTCTTTCAAAAATGGTACACTCCAGGTTTCCTGCTCCAGCTGGTTTGCATCAGCAGCACCTCAAATGTAAAGAAACCATTCAGACAGACATTAACTAAAGTGTGCACCCATTAGAAAATACCTGTCTAAAAGAAATAACCAACGTAAACATAAACTGTTATATAATATAAAGCAAGAAAAGAAAATACTAACACGATGTGGTGGTGGGAGGATCATCCACCACAAGCTGTTTGGCACTACCTACTTGTGCGAAAACACTTTCTCAGCACTGATGTACCTTAAAAATAACTACAGTTCGCGACTGAATGTGGAGGGTGATCTCAGAGTAGAGGTATCCAACATTAAACCAAGATTGGACTTGCTCCAAAGATATTCCACATCCATCTCATTAGGTGCGGTTAAGTTCAAATTAAATTATTGAGTAAATGAGTGTAGAATAATGTTATGGCTGTTGTGTTATTTTGTGTTGTCAGTATGCTCCTGTTTGGATAGGCCTATAGTGCGTGCGCTGTTGCGCGCAATGTTTATATATGTTTATCCTGGGGGGAGGTTGCAAGATAACCTGACTCCGCCAGATGGATTTGCTCCGCATATCCATCTGGAAACCTTCCGTTTAAGTAATTTTGGGAAGGGGCTGATTGGCCTATGTTGGTGATAGACGGGCCAAATAAACCAATCAGATCAACGAAGCATATGATGTACTAACAGCCAGGCTACTCTTGCCGAAACCAGTCGGGAGAAGAGCAAAAACATCTTTTCCTCTGAGAAAAGCCTCCAGAGCAGTGTTTTGCTCTTCTTTCAGTGAAGAAATACTTTGTAATTCCGATAAAACTTGCTCGATAGCCACGCTAACGCTAGTTTCATCGGCTGAAGCCGCCATGTTCTTTAGAATGAACTGTCGCGCTTCTCGTTACGTCACACCTCAACCCGCCTCAAAGCCAACGCTGATTGGACGTTCGTTTGGTGAACGGCTACAAATTTTCTTTAACGGAGAGTCTCCAGACTGATTAGCGAGTGAAATCTTGAAAGCTCGCGAGATCAGGATGGTCTCACGAGGCTAGTTGCAAGACACTTGCACCGTCATTTTGGGGGTCGTGGGCTCAAAGTTTTGGGAACCCCTGCTATAGACTGTTTGAGCACAGATGGATGCATTATAGTGCTTATGTCTTGGTGGGTTGTGCTAATCATGCTTTCCAAGCAAATTAATAGAAATTTGGTTTGAAGGAGAACCTCTTGAACACCTCATCAGAAGGCAAGGACGGAGTGTTTCTTAGTGCTCCAAGGTCTCGTTCTCAGACTGAACTAAATTTAGCTTTTCATTTGAAAAAAAAATAACGTCCCAAAGTTAAAGGAACTTGTGGATTATTTTTTATATATATATATATATATATATATATATATATATATATAAAAAAGAAATCTGCTGCAGCTGATGCTTGTTTACCAGCAGATGCCTGTCTGCCTGTCTGATTGGGCTTCAACCCACAAACATCTAAACTACAAAAAAAAACTGCTTTAATGTATGTTTGCTGTTAATTATCAGCTAATTACATCCATCCCAGCTTTTCTAAAAATATATATTCTTGCCCTCCAATTTTTCATTTAGATTTTTTATTCAGCAAAAACAACCTCTACACTGTTGGGGTTATAAAATCTAATGATTTCTTTTTAAAACTTAGCATTAAGAAAGTTAATGAAGTCCAATATATTACCTATGTGATGTTTTTTTTGTTTTCAAAATATTGAAATATGGTTTATAAAAGTCCCTGTTTTTTAGTTTGGGCTTCATGTCTGTTTTTAAACATATTTTCAACCTTTACAGAATTTCTAAACTGTGAATTCATGTTCAAAAAATTTATTTAGCAGCAAAAGCTTGAGTGTTATGGCAGGCAGAATGATTTACTTTAACAGGATTATTGTTAAAATAGAAAAGTCTTCTTTTCCTCCAAATGCAGAGTCCTATCTTCAGTTTTCGGTTAAAGTAGAAAGTTAGCCAACAGCTGAAGAAATTGTGCAGATCTAACATGTTTTTGTTCCTCCTTTCTAGTCACCAGGAAACCTTTGCCTCCGCTTCCTGTGGAGGGAAATAATGTGAGTAACCAGCAGCACTCAGGCTGAATCAGGCCAAAGGGAGACGCTGAGACGAGTTCTCTGTCCTGTCCTTCCCCCTACAGCGCCGGCATCGTCCTCCTCCCATCCCACAGGACGGGGATGATATAGACGATGATGATGACGATGATGACGACGAGGAGGAGGACAAGGAGGAAGAGGAGGTTGTGGTGGCCCTGTACGATTTTCCAGGATTGGAGCCGCACGACCTGAAACTGGTCAGGGGGGGAGAGTACGTCCTTCTGGAGAGGTGTGACGCCAACTGGTACAAGGCCCGCAATGAGTACGGGTGAGTGTTCAGACGCTGGAAACGCTTTTCATTGTGCTGTCATATGTCAGAGGACACAAAGTCAGTCATTCTAGCCCTCAGGTTGTTTCAGAAACTTCCTGTTTGGGAATTTTTGTCAAACATCCTTGGAAAATCCAAAGTACATCCCATGATTTAGCAGCACTTGGGTCAGTAGTAAGAACTCTACCCAAGTTAGGAAAGGAGATCCAGGCAGCTTTCAGCCTTATGGACGTCATTACGTGACAGATGCATATAAACATGGGCGGTTTTAGGCAGGGGCCTAAAGGGGCCAGTGCCCTGGCAGACCTGCTCCTGGCTCCTGTTAACTGTGTATAGAGGCTTTGACTAGGCAGGATTAGTAGATCTGTGCAGATTTTTTCCCTTCTGCCACACAGTGAAAATTTCCCACATTTGACATGGACACATTATAAAACGTTTTTAAAACTAAATAATAAATAAACCACTGGCTTAACGAGACTTAAAGGTATACTATGCAACCGGTGTTGATTTTCCAGCGAGGCTCCCCCCAGAGGGCGAAAGTAAAAGTGCACTGTCGTAAATATGCACAGCTGTTCTCCTGGTTTCTCCG
>NW_015151390.1:29519-42271 GCF_000732505.1 Cyprinodon variegatus | reverse complement strand
TGACGACTGAGGCAGTGAGGGGACTTTCAGAGAAATATCTGGGTAGTTTGTTGGAGATTTGTGTTTGAGTTTGTCAAAGTTATTATTTTTCTTGAGGAGAGTGATAAACTGCGATTTCCATCCCTCGTTGTTTGTGTGATACTCAAAGAGGATCACTGTTTTTTTCTCTTTCCTGTCCTCCAAAACTCCCATCATAGATAAAGTATTCTATTTTTTTGTTTCATTTATTGTTTATGTACGAGCCTGTCCCCCATGCTTTATATTCGCTGTACGACTCCAAATCTGACTGTTTCAATGTGCGAATAACAGATAATAATTTTCCGCCAAAGTCGATGTGTATTACTCTGTAACTGCGTCTCTCTTCCTGTCAGACTCATGAATTTACTGCTGAATTGCTGCGGTCTATCTCAGTCAGAGCTACGCACTACCCCTTGCGTAAAATCGTGTCAGCTGTAATCATCCCCATTGACTTTACCGCTAAACGCCACGACCTCTTCCCACACGATTTTCTGTTGTATTGGACGCAAAATCGGATTCCGTGTGTTCATCGCTTTAGACCCCATAAAATGAAAACATAAACTACAAACATTAAAATATAAGTATATATTTTTTTGCTATAAGTGTTTTTTTCCCTTGATTTGAGCCGATCGGTTAGACAGTTTTTCCAATGGAAGAAAATTATTTATATTTTACATCAGAAAAATAAGTATACCTTTATTTAATATATCTTATATATCTTATTTTAAGGGGTAAATATACTAATTTATTGGCAGAAAATCTCTTCTACCTGCTCAACTGAAAGGAAAATATGCTGGTTTGAACAAATCGTAACCTAGTTTTTGCACTGTTTTTTTAAATCAATATCTTATGATGAAATGCACAGAGAGAAGACTATAACTGATTCATCCAATGGAAAATTGGAAAGTAGGCCTTTGCAATATACTTTAATAATTCTTTAGACATTACAGCCAGCTTTAAGTTGCAGTCGCATGAAGATAGTATCAGAGTTTTCATCCCTTAGATCAGGGGTCTGAAACATTGGCTTTGTGGCTCACTTAATATACCAAACAAAAAACACTCTTGCCTGGTTTGTCCTTTTTTATGCGTTTATTTTTGTTGCGCTATATGTCCCCATTAAAAAAATAATGGCCCCCCTATGGGAGAATTATCCTGCCATAATGCAAGAGCACATAATTTCAATTTGAGAAAAGAATTTCATCTTCTTGCACTCAAAACTTATAATGCTCACACTCAAAACATGCGCTCTCTCTCTAATCTTTTCTCTTCTCTCTCAAATCTTTGTTTCTTCTCACAGATTTAATGTTTCCAGAAAGGGTGCGCATGTCTAACTCTACTGAGTGTGCCTGTGATAAACCTTACAGACAATAAATTGTGAAATAATAAAGGGCGATTCAAGAATCACCAATGAAAAGTCACTTAATTTCTGCTGGAGGCAGAATTAGCATCTGCCCTGACTAGCAAACTTTTTTTTTTTTTTTTGACGAGCAACTCTGAGTTTTCTGTTCACATCACGTCACGTCTGAAAATGGATAGCTTTTAAATTAAAAAGCCATTTTATTGTCGGTAAGGTAACTACTGAGTAAGGTAACTCAGTAGAGTTGGACAAGCGCACCCTTTCTGGGGCTGTCGTTCTATTGGCTGGAAAGGTTGCTAGGCGACGATCCGATCCAATCTGAGAGAGAGCAAAAAAAATCCGCAAGCAGAGCCTACGGGTTTGCGAGCGTTACTGAGGCTCGAGCAGAGCGCGGTTTGTGCGCGAAGAGAAGGAGGCAAGCGAGAGGAGAAAATATCTGTGCAAGAAGCATTAAATCTGAGAGAAGAAACAAAGATTTGAGAGAGAAGAGAAAATATTTGAGAGAGAGCGCATGTTTTGAGTGTGAGCATTATAAGTTTTGAGTGCAAGAAGATGAAATTCTTTTCTCAAATTGAAATTATGTGCTCTTGCATTATGGCAGGATAATTCTCCCATACCCCCCATCTGACTGCATTCTGGAGGAGCTCTGCTCCCCTCTGCTTCATTCTGCTTCTGCAATTCTTTATATTTTTGCAAACATTTGCAGAGTTCCCAAGCATTCAGAATTCAGCGCAAAAATTATGATTTGGGGTTGCTGATTATAAAATTATTAATTATTAAAAATCCCTTCATTAGAATTACGCATTTATTTGCTCTTTCTTGCTGCTTCTATCTGAGCCGCATAGTGGGACACAGTCGGCCGCTGAATCGGTCCCACCAATGCTCTCTCTGTCCTCCCTCTTTTTCTGATTTGTGGATAACCTAATACTGAGTATTATTATAGATTTTACTTATTCTATTGTATTTCTTGCTTTACAGTATTCTTTATGCTTATGCCATTAAATCTGATTCACACGGGATCAGTTGTGCAGCTTAATTAATGTAGCTGTTATCGTTAACATTTTAGGATTTTTTTTTTTTTCTTACTGATGTAGAGGTGAATTTATTTTGTTTTTCCGTAGAACAATCTGTGTTCTAATAGAAAATGATTTAACAAATGGTTTGTTTTTGTTGTTTAGTTATATTTTTTAAGATTCCAGTTTAAGTTTTTGTAGATTTAGTGATTTTCCACACTTTTTAGATCCATGTCACATCGGATAAAAATCAGTAGGATTTGGGGTCACCCAAGGTTGGCATCTGTTAATTGACCCCACACAGCCTCCATTAAGGTCTTAGCACAACTGTTCGCTCATGTTAAGGTCTGGACTACATTATTGTAAGATCTTCACTTCAGCCTAGATGTGCTGCTCTGTTTTGGAATCTTTGACCTGTTGATGATCCAATTTGAATTAAGCTTCAACGCACAAAAAAAGTCAATTTTCCTTGAAATAATTGTATATATTTTTGTTAATCTTGTCTTTGAGCAGATAATGAAGACTATTTAAAATAAAGCAAGATAGTTTACAAGTAAAAATTGAAATTAGGAACAAACTTACATGTAAATACTATGTTATCTTGTGTGAATAACATCTATTGTTCTTATTTTAAGGTAGAAATACCCATTCCTTTGGCTGATCATCTTCATTACCTGCTCAAATTAGGAGCAAATACACTTTTTTTTTTTTTAAGATTTAAAGTTTTCCTTATTTTCAGATTAGACTGACCCATTTGGTGAGCTGAATATTACATTTAGGGTTTCTCATACATCATCTGTTTTTTGGAGATGGTTGGCGTCTTCCTCTGAGTAATTGTCCTCTTTGAAGAACGATGCACTTTAGATTCTTTGGAAATTGCCTCATAATATTTTTCCTTGATTTAAGAACTGCTATAGTTGCTTCCCCTTAATTAGGAAATCGGATAACTTTTAGCACAAGTCATCCTCTCCTGCTGAGCTGCAGGGTTTATGAAACTGTTTGCAAAAGTTTGCTCCAGAAACGTGATTTATGCAGTTTGGTTTTGCACACTTTACAAAAAACAGCTTGTTTGGGACTCAAACTTGACAAAGTGAGTTTCTCATGTGTTTTAGATGTAAGATTAATTTCTATTCTAAACTATAATGGTGATTTTTAAAAAATTTTTAAGCTTCAGTTCTTGCTGTTTAATTAAAAACCTGAACATAAGTCATAATAATGTTATGGAGGCAGATGATGTCATCCCAGTTTAGGTATGCATGGCTACTTACTGCATTACATCTTTTCCCGAATACCTCAGCAGGATGAACTCTGTGCTCTCAATTAACTGTGTAAAAATTCAATTGTGTGCACCAATTTTTTTTTGTCTGGCACCGATTAGCTTTTTTACACCAGGTTTATCTCTGTGTTGTTTCACAGGGAGGAAGGCTATATCCCAAGCAACTATGTAACGGAGAAGAGGTCCGGGAACCTGGTGCAGTACGCGTAAGTGGGCTAAAATATTTCCTGGTACAAAGTTGAATCATGCTGTGGTGTTTAATCTTCTCTGCATTTTTGATTAGTCATTAACTTCATAAACGCACTCTGCTTGTGGCTGCAACAAGAAAAGATCAGATCTATCAGTTATCACCTGGAGGACTGCTATAAGGCAGCCTGACGGCTAACCGAACTGACAAACAGCTCAGTCAGAATGTTGTGGTCTCACTGCAAGTCTTCTTTATTTAGAGTTGATATAGGTGAATAAAAACTGCACACAAACCAAGTCAGAAAAAAACCCAAACCTCTAGCTGAACCTAAGCAGTTTCAAACTATTCTATTTAATGTTTGAAAGTGGAGGGTAAAGCAGATTTTAAGGACGACTACGTAAAGCAACACTCTATCCTCACTGCTGAACACAGCAGAGGATCTACCCTAACGCTGTTGGATTGCATGTGGCATCATGGACTCTGAGAAGCTATGAAAATGGGTCAACATGGCCTGAAACTCACAGAGCGGAAACAGCAGGGGTGCCAATCATTTTGGCATAGTTGTTTTTATTTGTTATGTTTTATTTTTTATTGCTTTGTGTTTAACCTTAAGTAAATTTATGGATTGATAATAAAGGTGTTTCATAAATGTCCCCACTCTCACTTTCCAGTAACTGATCAGATAAAACCAGGAGAGGCTCGTTTAAACATTAAAAAGTCAGTATTATTATTTTATTACCTTAAAGCGGTGATTATCCTGTCCAGTAACTGTAGGGAACTTTTCCTCATAGTTGGATTTTTATATTTGTTTGTCTACCTGCTCTACTTTTTATTACATTCTGGGGCCTAATTTCAGGGAAAATGGCACATTGTGGGGACCGGCTTCTCCTCGTGGGGCCCAATGCCTGGACCCCTGTTTTTGGGTCAGGGGTCAAGTTTAGGACTGAGGTGTTAGGGTCACGGTTAGGCTGTAGAGATGAATGGAGGCCGGTGGAAAGGCCCCACAAAGATCATGAAACAAGTTTGTGTGAGGTGTATTGCTTCAGTTTCAGGGGCCCTCACACATGACTATATTTCGTGTCATTTTTTAAAAATGTTTAACTCCATCCTCTGGCCTGCTGCTCTAAAAATGTAGACCTTATATTTTTTTCCTGCTTTGTAAACTCTCTAAAGTAGTTTATCTCCATACAGAAAGGTGATTTAGTTAATCTTAGGACCCGTTTTCTTTAAAGATGGTTGAGGTAAATTATTTATTGTTTTCCTGTGGTTTTTAGTGCAAAAACTACACACAGGAACCTGTATGTGTCTCAGCTGCACAGAGAGAAATGTTATTGGTTTAGTGGCTCACCTTTCTGCTATTCATTGTTATTCAACATGTTTTTTTTTCTATTAAAAACCACAGCAATCGCATATATTGTGAAGTTTTACTTGATCTATTCACTCACAGTTGTTTAGTTGACTTAATGTAATGTTGGGGTGATGTTTGTTTCAGATGGTTCAGTAAAGATGTCAATAGGAACATGGCTGAGGAGCTGCTGAGGAAAGAGGTCAGTCTTATTCCTATTTATTCACTTTATTCTTCCTAATCTTCAATTCTTTCTCCTTTCTGTCCGTAAAAATGAAACAGGAAAATTCTCCTTCCTAATCATCCCAGGGGTGATCTGATCTCTTCTTAGCAGTTAACCTGAATAAACTTATTCGCCTTTGTGATATTCAGGGTTTTTGCTATTAGTACAGATGATATCAACAAGGTAACTCAACTCTGAGGTAATTCTGATTAAAGTTGAGGGAAAGCGGGCGCATAATATGAAGCCGTCATTAATGAAATTTAGAAAACAAAACGCATGGCAACAAGAGGAAATGAGAAACCTCAAGGGGCCCATTTCTAACCAGTGGAAATCAGAATATGTTTAACAGAAAAGACAATAGTGTTCCTGCTGCAAAGATTAAGCATGGCAGACCTGCATGAGTCTTTTTAATAGAACATTTAAGTATATATATAAAATTAAATAAATAACCTGGAACTAGCAATAAATCTTGATTAAAAAAAAAAAAATCCAATAAAATCCGGCCTATTTATCAGTTATGTTGAACCTACAGTAGTACCTACACCAGATAAATCATCCAGCCATCCATTGATTTAGTATTAAAAAAGTTAATAATACGAGAAGTTATTGCTTGGAATCTCAAAATGTGACACATATGGCTGTTTAGTGATGAAGAGGAAAAAGTCTTAATGAGCGCTTTTACCTCAGCCTGGATTCAACCCCCATGTACTGCAGCTAAGGATCCTCTCCACCAATGAAGAACAGACATGATGGATGAATCATCACTGATCTAATGGGCATCTGAATAGTCATGATTTAGTCTTCTCTCCCTAAAATTTTGCCCATCGGAATAAAAACCAGGAGCTTGTCATTGTTGTGTCAAATAAGCAATCTGCTGAATTTTATTGAGATAAGCAACTGACTCTGGTTAAGAATGGTGATACTAAAAAAATCTGGAATAAAAAATATATCTGCTTTCCAAAAATTCTCCAACATCTACAGGCTCTTCCAGTCAAGACATTCTGATCCTTTTCCCATCTCAGATATCAGCTCAAATGTGCAACAGACTCAGGATGAGTTCAACAAATCCTGCCTCTTGCCCACTCATCTCTATTTTTTCACTGGAAGTCACCTGCCGCCATCTTGGTACTCCCCACTCTCACTGAGTTGTGCCATAAAAATGCCTGTAATGTCATGCAGTTGCCATAACAATGTAATCAATTTATGTATATCACATCTATATCATCAATTTAGCACTTTTGGCACATCATCAGTGTGTTTGCGTGTGTAATATTCCTAATATCTGACTATAGTATTATTATGCTCCATTAATACACTGAGTTTGTTGTGATGATTTCTATCATATGTTATATTACATGATTTATTGACTTCATACTGAATATGTAACATGATGTGAATATTTTTTACCATAAATTACAGGAATCTACTTATGCAAAGAAGATACTTATGCTAAGAATCAGCCAGTGTGTGTCAAAGTGATAACTTTAACTTAATTTTAAAAGTCCTAACCCCTCCTGAAAATGAGACCATCATCATTGTTCGATGCTGTAGCGCACGTCTTGTTTACTGGTGACTTCACCACACGGAGTTCTACCAACGGCCCGTCAGCATTCCAGTGAATAAATACAGATCAGTGCTCTGGCCAAAGTCTTTTCACAGAATAACTTGCAGTATAAACTTGAATTCAAGACGACGGCTATTCAGCGTTTTGAAACCAACAATCCAGGTCTCATGTTGCTTTCTAAATCTCTGCCTGGTTGTCCAGCGGTTTTGTTTCGGACCGTTTAGCTGCTGATCACAGTGATTCAGTTGGTTTGAAGTTAAATAGATGCATTAAAACATGTTAAGCTCCTCTCTGTGTGTTTTGTCGCCCCCCGCAGGATAAAGAAGGCGCCTTCATTGTCAGAGACTCAAGCCATCCCTCAACCTACACCGTGTCTCTTTACACCAAAGCTGGATCAGGGTAATGATCTTTATTACTTTTATAAACCTCAGTAAAGGCACATGTTCAAAATTAATGCTCATCTATCTCTAAAGGCCTTTATTTCCTTCTTCATTTTTACCTTTCCCCTTATTAGTTTCATCGTTTTGGGCATGTTTGCTTTGGCTCTTACCCCCAACCCTACTTTCCAGCATTTGTCTTGGTTAAGAAGTTAAGAAGTGGGGCCAGGGGGGGATTTACCATTAGGAAGTACTAGGCAGTTGCCTAGGGCCCCAAGTTCCATAAATTAATTTTTCATGTATAGTTAATATTCCTTATTTGTGCACATTTATTGTGTTTTTGATAAAAAAAATCCTTTGGCTGAAATGCCATCATAACACTTATGATATTAAGTGTGTCTCTGCCACCCGCCCTTCAGTAGGGGTGTAAATCACATCCATCATGGCGATTCGATTCAGTATCGATTTCCTGACCCAACGAGTTGATTATTTTCGATAGTCAACAATACACCACGATTCGATTAATTGGTTCATTTTTTTTCTTACAGGCTAGACAATGTTTCAAAGTTGAAATAAATCAATGAAAGCTGTAATATCGTTCTGCATTTTTTTTGAGAAACAACAGCAAATAACAGAAGTAGAAAAGTTGCATCAAAGAATATTGCACAAAATCAGTGCAATGAGTGCGATGCAATACCTCGGCTCCAGACGTCCCCCCCCTCCACAGACGCTCCGCTGCTCCTCTCCAAAACTGTAGCTGACCACAGACAGGAGGCCGGCTTGTTTTGTTTTTATGACAGAAATTGCGAAAAAACAACTTGTGAAGTTTGACCCGCTAAAAGAGCGAGGTGCTCGAGAACGCTGGGACCCTTTTTCCACCTGAATCTCCGCTCTTTTTGGCCCTCATGTCCCTCCGTCTTCGGACTAAACTCGCCCCCACTTCCTCACCCCCACAGTGTGTAGCACAGACCACGCTTCAATATTGAGCATAAATCAAAAATGTCTGTGTCAAGCTCACTGTGACACACTGCTTATTTACACTGGGTTATTTACTTTTGCACAGGAAGGGGCAATCAGCTAAGTGCTTAGTGATTGGAAAAAATCTTTTATTCCTTTAGAGACAGCATGAAAAGTCTGCTGAGTACAAAACATAGAGAGGAAAACAACAAGAAAGAAGAAAGAGAGGGACAAAACCGAGAACAAACAATGTATGTCTTTTCTATTAACATTTCTAGGCCTGTCTGCCTGTCTTTGCCTTGGGCCCCGAATTTCCCAAATCCGCTCCTGAATGAGGTCATACAGGTTTAATCTGTTTTAGGTTCTATTTGATTTTTGACTGGTCTTTATTAATGTGTCCTTTTCATTCTAACAGGCGGTTGTTAAGGCCGCTTGGCCTCAAACACATTCTCTCCTAGAACTTTCCTCTTTATAGCTACATCCAAAGAAAAAATCCCCCACAGCATGATGCTGCCACTGCTGTCCTTCACTTTGTATAAAGAGTGTTAGTTCCCTCCTCACATAGTGTTTTGTTTATTGGCCAAAAAGCTCAACATTAGTGTGGTCTAAACAGAGATTTGTTATATACGTGCTATTTGCATCCCTGCTAGCTTGTAGAAAAACTGCTTTATTTTCAACTTGCCTTTTTTTCCTTTAAACTCTCTTTTTGTTTCTCCATTAAAACCAGGATAGATGAAGGTTCAGCTAATAGTTTTCCTGTAAACAGGTTATCATACATGAGCTGTGGAGCTCAGCAGCTTCTCCAATGTCATATTTTTCCATTTTGGTTGTTTTCTGGATTAATGCTTTTCTCGTTCAGTCTTCAATTTCCTAGTTGGTCCATCTTGATATTTCTATTCAGTTGATGTATTGAACAGCCCTCTGAGAAGTTAGGATGTTGTTTTATAGCCTAAACATGAGTTAAACTACAGATTTCCCCATTAACTGCTTTGTTCTTGGTCTTCATGATGCTGTTTGGTTTCTAGTAAACCTCTGAGACTTTCTTAGACCCGCTGGGGATCCAATTTATCACAGAGGGAATATCTACCAACTATATAAGTTCTGAATTCATTTTATATTGTCCCTTTATTTAGAGATACCAGAGTAAAGGCAACGTAATGCAATATTTTTTATTCCTTGCTTTGAATCTTCAAATTGGATAAATGCTCATTAAATGTAAATACAAATATTTACATAAAAGCAAAATAAATCAAAGCATGATGATTTTATGAGTAAATCTATATTAATTTTGTTTTAATAAACATACTTTAATGTTCATGTATCCAGTAGGTTGTGGGTTTAAGTAAAGAACCTGTTGGCAATTTAAGTTGACTTAAGTTGGCTAGTAAAAATCTGAACTTTTCAACAAAGAAAAAAATTATTATTTTCAGCTTTTTTTCTTTTTTCTGTGTTTTAGGGAGGGACGTCCAATTATTAAACATTATCACATCAAGCAGACCCGAGGCCCGCCCAGACAGTATTACCTGGCTGAGAAACACCTGTTCAACTCCATCCCTGAACTCATTGAGTACCACAAACACAATGGAGCAGGTAACACCGCCATCAGGGCCTTTTCACATATGAAACACCAAAACTGTGCAAGTGTGGAGTTCATTGCTTCGATTTAGTCGATTTTGGATCGATTCCTTTACATTTTTGCCAAATCAATGTCTAGATCGATTGTTTTATAGTGACACGCATGATGTTCACAATCAAATGAGCAGGAAAGATGCACTTAAGATTACTTCAAGCCAGACAGGTGCACATATAGACATTAACAAACGGGGCTGACCAGAAAACACTCTGTAGTTGTTACAGACAATTCTGCAAGTGTGGTTTGTACAGTGGAGATAATGCAACTCACACGTCTGCTGTGTCCCCTCTGTGTCACGTCTGCTCGCTCGAGTGAAGCTTCACTTCACTTTTCACAATTAAGTTGCACTTTTGAGAACGTTTTATTCACATCTCAAGTTGAAACTGTTTGATTTACAAGTTTGCACTTGGTGTTTATTGTGACAGGAAAAAATTAAATACATGAGTATTTTGAAACACAGTTGAACCACTTTCATTATTGTAAAAACAGATCGAATCGAATTGAATCGATTTACAACTGTATGAATCCAAATCGAATCGATTCAGGACTTCGGCGAAAACACCCAGCCCTATCCATTGCTGTCATTTGATGGTTTTGGTCAGAAGGAGGTTGATTAGATTTTGTAGAACCGGATCAGTTTGGATTCTGGCCCTGTTTGAAACTTAGATTTTTTATTACCGTATTTTTTGGGGGGACATAAAGGTGGAAAGAAAAAAATACAACTTTTTCACTACCTTTCAGAATATATGCTGAGTATTCTGGTTGGGAATACCTATCCTCCTATATAGAATATAATATTCTTTAACAATGGTATTCTGCATGGGTCAGTATGCATCAGATTCATACTGAATACAATCACAGCAAAGTGATCAAGTATTTTTGATTTAACACTGCTGATTTATTATTCCCTAATTATGCCAACTTGTTTTTATTTTATCTGTTACTAAGAATCCTTAATAAATCTTATCTTTACCATTTTCTCAATGAGACTTATGGTCAATTTAATTAGATGCTTAAAATTAAACTTTGACTTCTTTAACTCTGTATCTCTATTGTTAAATAGTAGCTAATTTGTCGCTTCTGTGTGAATTTGTTCTTTTTCAGGTCTTGCAGCCAGGTTGAGGTATCCTGTAGGCAAGCAGGACAAGTCTGCTCCCTCAACAGCAGGCTTCAGCTACGGTAAGCACTCGCCTGACCTGATCAGCTTCGTTTAAAGGGTACTAGTGGCTTTTATTTTAGAGTTTATCAGAAGGACAAGGGATCAGATCAGAGGATAAAAAGGGAAGATTTGCAGAAAACCTTCAAAGCCAGGAACAGTAAGAAGAGCCATGTGGAAGTCCTGTTAGCTGCTGTGCACCATGAAATGCCACAGAGTATTTTGGACTTAACCTGCAAATCCCTTCTTATAACCTTTGACCTGTCTATGCAGAGATGTGGGAGATCAACCCAAGCGAGCTAACCTTCATGAAGGAACTGGGCAGCGGTCAATACGGCCAAGTGAGGCTCGGCATGTGGAGAGCTCAGCATAAAGTGGCCATAAAGGCCATCAAGGAGGGAGCCATGTATGAGGAGGACTTCATCGAGGAGGCCAGACTCATGATGTAAGAACCAGTAAACAGAGCAGTCAAGAGAAAAACCATCTAGTGGTATGTGGGAAGTATTACAACTAAGAAAACTTTTACAAACCATAAAAAATGAGAACCTAAACAATAAAATTTGATTATTTTGAAACAACTAATGGTAGTGACTAAAATGAACTATAGTCGCCATCTAGTGGTATATGGGAAGTATTACAACTAAGAAAACTTTTGCAAACCATAAAAAATGGGAACCTAAACAATAAAATTTGATTATTTTGAAACAACTAATGGTAGTGACTAAAATGAACTATAGTCGCCATCTAGTGGTATATGGGAAGTATTACAACTAAGAAAACTTTGGCAAACCATAAAAAATGAGAACCTAAACAATAAAATTTGATTATTTTGAAACAACTAATTGAACCTCCATCTTTAATAATAATTTATATTCTTTAATAAGTGATCAAAGACATCCATTTCTAAAACTAAGCCTTTGTTATTCTGCCTACTCTACAGGAAGCTGTCCCATCCCAAGCTAGTGCAGCTGTATGGTGTATGCAGCCAGCAGAGGCCCATCTACATCGTCACCGAGTTCATGCAGCAAGGCTGTCTGGTGAACTTTCTCAGGCAGAGGCGAGGCAGCTTCAGCTTGGGGTCCTTGCTGAGTATGTGCCTTGATGTCTGCGAGGGCATGGAGTACCTGGAGGCGAACAGCTACATCCACAGAGACCTGGTACTACAGTGTTTTTTTCACCTGCACCACTGCAGCTGCTTTACCTCAGAGATGTATTGTTTTTGTCAGACATGTATGAAATGTTTTTTGTCCTTTGAAGGCTGCCAGGAACTGTCTGGTGAATGACGCTCTGGTGGTAAAGGTATCAGACTTTGGCATGGCCAGGTAGGAGTCCGTATTTGGTATGATTCTGCTTTTATTTTTATTTTAGCATACATTAAACAAATCTGAATTCATTAAACGCTGCCTTTTCAGGTACGTCTTGGATAACCAGTACACCAGCACAAAAGGCGCCAAGTTTCCCGTGAAGTGGTCTCCTCCTGAGGTCTTTAACTACTGCAAATTCAGCAGCAAATCAGACGTCTGGTCATTTGGTGAGGACCTGGATGCATTTTAAAAAAGCAGATATCAAATTATACTTTTCACTTTTTCACCTAGTTGATTTGGTTATTTTATTATTTTTTTGTTTTGTTTTTCATTTCCTTATGT
>NW_015151390.1:26765-28125 GCF_000732505.1 Cyprinodon variegatus | reverse complement strand
ATGCAGCTCTGTTGGAACAACGTGAGTAAGACCACAGATCTGTCTTTCAGTCTGTTGTGTTTGGTTATGTTAAAGCTGAAGGTTACAGGAAGATTATGGAAACACTGGTCGCTTTTCACATTCGTTTTCCTGCATTTCCTTAATAGTTTTTTGGGCCATGTACCCTCTGTGCGTCTAAATCACAAAACAAATGAAACTAAAAGTTATAGAGTTCAGCAACTTTAGGAACTGTTAATGTTGCCATGGCTACAAAGCAACAGGGTTAGAAATGAAAGTCTTGACTCATCCCTACAAGGTGTGAGTGTCAATAATTGAAATACCGAAGCACTGTTAAAAAAAATGTAGAAACATCTCACCATGTTGAAAAATGAGCACATTTATGTTTTTTTCTAAGTGATCAGGAATTAATATTGGTTTATTAACCATTGAGTGGGATCCATACAACAAGTTTACATAAATGCATAAAATCCAAAAATGGTATAAAAAAAATTCAGATTAATTAAAAACTTTTTAGACACAAAACAGCAATCTTCCTTAATGATTCTTGGCAAACAGTTAGTGCATACCTTAAGATTTGTGACAAACCTTAAGGTATGCACTAACTGTTTGTGTATAAGACTCCACCTCATGTTCGTCCGACTACATCAGGGGTTACCAATTAAAAATCAGCGGGGTCCAAATAAAGAAAATCAACAACCAGTAAAGGTTCAGACATTTTTAATTATAATCCGTTTCTTTAAGCAGCATTTAACACGGAAATAAAATGCAGGTGTTTCTGCATCCATGTTATACATTGACTTTTTAAATAGAAAATATAAAAAAAGAAATTTTGATTTTTAAAAAGCATTTTAAAATAGAAATTGTTTTTCAAGAAGAGATATCTCAAACCTATAGAACCTATAGCTCTGGTAAGACCTAGTTGCCAGAAAACCAAGACTGGTCAACATCTGTAAAGGGAACCCTTTGGGACTGCGAATGAAGCTCCCATTCCGTTTTTGTCTCCACTGGAGTTGTGCGTACTGATCGCCTTTTGTTCATCACGTCTGATGAAGAGAGATGGTGAGGTCAGTTTCTGTTCAGCACACAGGGCCATGAGCGATGCTTCAGGTCTTAGTTACAGTAGCAACCATTCAAAATGGCCCTTCCCAGTCAAGGGAAGGCTTCATTTATTAATCAGTAGAATATGAAAGAAATCTGTTTTAATCAAATTCTTTTTTGTTTGTTGGTTTTTTGTCAAAATACCACCAGCATTTTGTTAAAAGTATATTGTTCACACCAAATGTCACAAATTCCTTTTGATTTTTTTAAATGTGTGTCACCCTTTTCTTCACAATGCATTATTATTGAACTAAAAAACAAA
>NW_015151390.1:11578-25028 GCF_000732505.1 Cyprinodon variegatus | reverse complement strand
TTAGAAACTCAGAAGCTGATCAAATATCGGGTTAAATATCGGTGGGGTGGCCGATGTCCGATATTCAGTTTTAAGGCCGATACCGATAGGTTATATCGTGCATCCCTAATATAATCTTCTTCCTGACTCGGTAAGGATAAAGCAACAGCAGCAAAAAAAAAAAAAAAGTCACCCTTTTTTTATAAACTTGATAACACAGCGTTTTGTTTTCAGACTGGTCATGTGGTCTAATGAAACCAAAAATCTTTTTTTGACATAATGACCTTTATTATATATGGAGAAGGGGGAGAGAGGAATGTGATGGTGAGGAAACGCAGAGATATGTGGAATTGAATTGAATTGAATTTAAATTGGCTTTTTTTTTTTTTTTTGTGACAGGACCTGTTAGTGCCAGCATAGATCAAATTGCAGTTTAGGCTCCGATAAAATCGATCTGTGATCAAAACCTTATATAAAGTGAAAATAAAGCTCTGAGTGAAAACATGATACATTCTAGCTTCAGTTCCCTCTTATGTGTGAATGCAAGCCTGATGAAACACCTTGCCTTTGCTCTAACAACATAAAATGGATCTAATTTATTTATTCATGTAAACACTCATACATCATCTGTTCATTGACATTTTACATATTATTTTATGTGATGTTATTTTTCTGTCTACAGAGACCAGAGGAGCGGCCGTCCTTCTCTCAGCTTTGTCTGATGCTCTCTGACGTTTTGGAGGACGACATTCTTCCCTCCACCTGATAATGCAGACTCCTCCTTGCTGAAGCAAAGTGACCGCTCCACGTGTTCGTCAGATAAAAGCCATTTCCGAAGGCACCGGTGATGGATTTAAACCACAAAAAGGAAGGCGAGTGTTCTGCAAAGTATTGCTGCTTAAGACATCAGAAACTGTCTGCTGACCACATCTGCTTTTCAGCTGCATAAACTGACAGCCTTCAGTAAAAACTCACAGGCTCTCTCAGAGGAGACATTGACTGTAAAACCTGAATCATTTCAGCTTTCATTTTTGATTTTTTTTTTTCTTTTTTTTAATGAAGTTCTCCTTATCTTGCCTGCCCAGTAAAGATGTGGAGCTTTGGTGAATTTTACCTGCAGAACGGCAGCTTTTCATTTAAATCCAACACTTCCTTAACTAAGTTTGGGGTAAAAGGAAATGTGAAAATAATTCTGCCATTTAGAGGGAGCTCAGGTTAGAGCTTCAAATAAATTAAATTCCCATCATCTTAAATGTTATTGAATACAATAAAAATGTTCACTCAATGATATTCTGTGATCATTTTGATATTGAGCTTGACAACTCAAAATATTTGAGTCAACATCAAACTTAAGTATTTGAATGTAGTGGAGACTTGTGCAGATCAGTGTGACCTCATTGGCTGACTCTTGATAAATGATTGTGACCAGACGACAACAGGTAGCTGTGAATATTAATGGTTTTTTCAGTACTTTAAAAGCAAAACTGAGAATACACCAAAGCTCACTGTTTGACCCACATTCAGTGCTGTTGTTCTGGATCTAATTTTCTTTTTATACATGTTTAAAATGTCAAGAATGTATTTTTGATGCCATAGCTCCCTGAAAATTGATGGTTTACAATTTTATTTCTAAGCTGCAACAAGTGTTAAGATAATTTCATGATATGTTTATATAACAAAGGCACATACACAATTACAGCTCAAGTGACTATAAAACCTGTAGACCTAAAACGGTTCATTTGGTTTTACATTTGTAAAAAAAAAAAATTGTATCTATAATGCAAAATTAAATAAAGACTATTTCTATGCTGGACTTAATATTCTTGGTTGTTAATATCTGTGTTCATTTTGTTTTGCTCTTGTGTTTTTTTTGTTTTTTTATCCTACCATTGTGTTTGTAATTTCTGTCGCTGTGTCGTTGCTTTTATTTATCAAAAAACAGGATTTAGTTGGTACGATCATGAGAGACAATAGTTGGACTGTGATAGTGTGGTCCTGTCCCGATTCCTCCATCTGTTCATGTGTCCTGGCTACTTGGCTGGGGGGGTGTTCCTTTGGCTGGCATTCACCGGGAGTATGTGAGATCAAATCTTGCCCAGGGCTTCTGTTGTGTACCTTGGCACATGTGTTAATCCTCTCCTGCACCGAAGATGATGTTGAAAGCATCCTAGTTGGATTAAAGTGAAAGAGAAGGATGGTTTCTGAAGTTTCTTCTTTACTTTGTAAATCAGGATCTCAGCGTCTGGAAGATAAGACACACCAAATGTCCCTTGAGGTCCAGTGAAGGTCACAGTCAACCTACTAGGACATGTTAGGGCCCTTTATGAAGATGCTTATTCTCTTGTAGATGGATGATGCTAATTACAATCAGCAGTTCCAGTCTATATGCAGCCAACATGGTTTATATATAATACAAATGTCTGTTTATAGATCTTCCTCTGTTATGAAGGAAACCATAAAGGAAGTGGCGGCCTAGTGGTTAGGGCATCGCGCTTGAAATCCTGAGGTTCCGAGTGCAAACCCCACTCCCACAGACTGCCACTCTGGGTCCCTGAGCAAGACCCTTAACCCCCACACTACTTTATCTGAATACCAACAACAAAAAACATACAAACACTTTATAAAAACAAAACATAATTTAATTTACAGGTTTATTCTTTGTACGTAAATGTTGCCCTTCTGGGCCTTTGTGAAAGAATATCTGTGTTTGGCGTTGTCCAATATTGTGTCACAAACCTAAAAAATAACTTGCCAGCTTAATAATAAAGAAGCTATTAATCAGCTTTTTAATTTTTTTTTTATATGTAAAAATCATTTTCTGAGAATGTGTTTATCTAAGAGCAACTATGCAATTTAACAAACACCTAGAAAAAGTGCACTATATTATATTATTTTCCATGTGGATTCCAGACTGTTCATGCTTCTTTGCCTTTTCTAAAAACTGCTTTTAATCAGTCCTACCAGTCTATCAATGCAGACTGAGTTAGCCTTGCTGCAAAGAGTTAGCCTTGCTGCATGCAGTCAGCCAAGCCTTGTAGCTAAACCAGGTCCTGGAAAAAGACAGAGTGAACAGTCTCCATCTGTCTTTTGGACTGCTGTTGGGCTGATCAGGTCCAAATGGTTTCACCTCCAGCTTCTCTTGGTAGTTTGCTTCCCTTCCGCAACTTGGCCTGTCAATCACCCACGCACCAACTGTGACGATAGTTCGCATCACCTCAAGGTGTAGATTTGGTGCGCCCAGAAATCTATACTTCTGTATTGCAGAGGAGCTACTGTGCATGTACAACTTTTAACAAACGCAATGAGCAAACATTTTTCCAACGAAAAATCAAATTATGCGTTACTCATCATTGTTGCGATACATTGTCCCAACCGGAACTACTCCTCTGAAGACACGTACCCCTTTTGGCATAGGTTTTAAAAGAGCTAGCCTCCCATATTAGTGTCATTTTTTTCCCCCAGTGTTCTGCACCGCTACTGGCTAGACAAAAGCACTACCAGCTGAAGGCTACGCTACGTAGAAACCAAATCCCTCCGGAGAAGTCTTTTCTTGCTGGACCGAGTCACAGTGCCTTTTTCCTGCGATTGAGAAGGAGCTGAAAGTAGTGTTTTTATTCTTCCCTGCGATTCATAAGGAGCTGAATGCAATGTTTTTGTCCTTCCTGTGATTCAAACCGAGTGATCCTCTGCAGCAGATACAGAAAATAGCTAATGGAGCCATTAGAAGCCGCCAGATTGTGACCGCCTAAGACGGAGAAAGAGCAGCATTGCGGAAGTGCTGCGTTCTGGGAGTTATGAAATTAACCCCCCTGCAAATTGCCTCTTATTGTTGAATCGGATTGATCCAAATCTCTTTGAGTGAACGGACTGAACCGAAGACGGGCCTGCAGAAACCGGACCGAGCTGAAGGCCTTCTCTCCACGGACCAAAAACAGTAACTGCATCCTTCCCTTCCTTTCCATTTGATGATTAGAAAGTGCTCTGCTTGGGTGAACTATAGGTAGAGATAGATAGTCGTGTTGGTGTTTTTATTTGAAATAAGCTTTCTGATTCAACTGCTGATGGTTTAAAAGTTTTAATGAATGCTAATGCTCTCTACAGACTGAACGAGTCACGTGTTACTGAAGATAACTGCTAAAAACATGAGCTAACCCTCTCTTTGTTTCAGTTGGGACCGGCCAGAACCAGAACTCCTGGCTAAGCTAATGGGTCTTCCAGCCTCATCATAGTTTAATGCATTTCTGAGTCATTATTCTTTTTTCACCATAAACTAAATGAAACTTCATTGTTTTGACTGCAGTCAACATCACTGTGTCAGGATTTATTTACATTTTATCTGCTGCTTTTATAAAGGACACTTTTAAATGCATTAAGCCTTAAACTTTAAACATCACTCAGACTTTGAACTGACTATTAAAGCCCTCTTCCCCTTTTATTTCTTTAATTTAGATTATTTTTAGTAGTGTTTAGTGTTTTGCTTAGTTATTAGATAAAATTGTAGCTAATAAAGGTACCATTGTCTAACCTTTTAGGAAAGGGGCTAAAACCCTGGTCAGTAAGCAAATTACAGTTATAATCATTCAACTGATAATAACTAGATTTACCCTTGATTTGAATGGCTTATTAATTAACTAACTTCCAGTTCTAGATATTTAATATATTCATAACCTTCAGTTAAGCTGGCACATTATTAAAGATTAAATATTTATCTTGCACATCAAAAAATATATATCAATATACTTTTGAAATGATTTTTTTTAATAAATATGAATTATAAAATATAAATTTTATAATTACATTTTTATAAATTTTTTTAATGTCTTAATTGAGATCGATGGGCTGGTGGGGCGACGCCCTAGTGCCCTCCATTGGCCAACTGCCACTGTTAACACAGATTAATTCATGTATGTATTTATTTAACGGCTCGATATTCTTTGACCTTTATTGCAAACTGTCACTTGAAACTCAGGAAGCAGTAAACTTAAATGAAGACTGAACTTTGAGAGGTTAATTTCTTATAAATGGAGTTCCCTGCCTCAAACAGCTGACAAACCCTTTTTTTCAAGTAAAAAAAAACCACAGTTTCCTGTCACAGGAAGTGTAGGTTTTATTTCTTTTTCAACTAAGCAAGGAGGTGCTTGTCTGAAAAGTCTCCTGAAAAGCAGTGAGTAATATTTATCCTTTTTTTTTTTTTTACAAATTTAACATCTTCAGATAATACAACCTGCTTAATTTTTTTTAGTCTTGGGGGAAAGAAAAGTTTAAAATAGTTCTACTAAAACATTAAATTAAAAATTAAGATAGCCTGTTTTTTTGGGAGAAAGTTTTATCTAATTAATTTGGATTCAGATTCAGTAACATGTTGAGAGATATTGTAAAAAATGCATTTTAAACTAGAATTATGGTTTTATGCTCTTTTAATGTTCAAATAGTTTATACAGAGAAAAGGGTATGGGTATAAAATTAAAAAGTCTGTCTGCACATTTTGTACAACTAAAATACAAGACTTTGGTTACAAACTCTCTGTGCACTCTGTTTCCATATTCTCATCGGTGATTGACTTGCCATTTGGGCCTCATTTTCCAAAAAAGACTCAATGGATGGACACAGAACCAGGCAAATTTTTGTCTCTCACTCCTGTTCATTCACCTTTTGTAGAATCAAAATTAAGGACACGATCAAAGAAAGAAAAGGCATTTCAGACTGGTGTGCTGAATCCATTCAGGAAAAATTATGCTTATCAAAATGAGACTATATATATATATATATATATATATATATATATATATATATATATAGTAAAGAGAACTGGTCCTAGCACTGTGGTACTCCGTGGGTAACCCTGGAGCATGAGAAAGATTCGTCATTAACGTGAACAAACTGAAATCAATTAGATAGATTAGATTTAGAGCAGCCTATGCTGAGATTGAAGGCAATAGCTTCACTAGCACTGATCCCTGAGGCACCCCACAGGTAACCCTGGAGAATGAGGAAGATTTATCATTAATGTGAACAAACTGAAATCTGGGAGATGAGTAAGATTTAAATCAGCCTAGTTCCGTTCCTTTAATTCCTACAATATATTCAATTCTTTTTAAACAAATTTTATGATCAACTGTGTCCAATGCTGCACTAAAATAAATTATTTGAGGCCATGAGAATATCATTAGTAACTTTCACCAGAGCTGTTTCAGTGCTATGATGAGCTCTAAAGCCAGACTGAAACTCTTCTAAAAGTTCATTATGGTGGAAGTGGTCAAGTACTTGTTTGGCAACTTCTTTCTCAAGGATTTTAAATAAGAAGGGAAGATTGGATATAGGTCTATAATTGACCAAGTCATCTGAGCCAAGAGACGGTTTCTTAAGCAAAGGTTTAATTACAACAACCTTAAAAGCTTTAGGTACATATCCCTGTAACAGAGATAGATTAATCACATCTAAAATGGAGGAGGAGATCAAAGGGAATAACTTCTTAAATAACCTGGTGAGAACTGGATCTAACAAACAAGTTGAAGGCTTAGATGAAGACAATAGTTTTGCTAACTCTGAAAGTTCAACTGGATCAAAGCGGTCTAAACCCGGTTCAGATTCTATGGCTACCTCAGATGCTGCCTCACCTGCCAGAAATAAACCAACCATAGTTAGAGTGCTAACTATTGTTGGCATCCCACCTACTAAGAGCAGGTGGGATCGGTGGTTCTACAGAGCTATGGCTCTGGGTGAGTTTGGTATTAAAAAGATATCTAGGATTATTCTTATTCTGCTCTATTAACGAGGAGAAATATGCAGCTCTTGCTTTACAAAGGGTCATCAAACAAAATATTTATTTAAAAACCTAAATATTTAATTTGAAAACTAAATATTTAATTTGGAGCTAAATATTTAAGAAAGTATTTAGTTTGGAAAACAAATACTTAGCTTGCCAACAAGATTTTAACTGACAATCTAAATATTTAATTTGGATCCTCAATTTTTATAAATGTATGAAAAGCATAGTAAAAAACTGACTCTTAAAGCACTCTAAATAACCAAAAATATTGCTCTTAATTTTTGACTGCTTAACAAATTGCACCCCATACCCATATTCCAAATAAACTTTTACACATATTACAAAATATATAACTTCCATCTAAGATTAGACAAACCTTGCCGCCTTCCGTTTATTTTTCTTGTCATGACCTGTAATGAGACTGGAGCAGTTGCAACACTTTTTCCATTTGACTGTTACTCAGAGATGGTTGGATAACATTAACTGCATTTTTATATATTCAGCATATAGTTACACATATGCATTTGATGACTATCTTGAAAACAGCAGAACAAGCTGCATAAACTAAGCTTTATGATTTGATCTAAAGCACTGATGCCATTGCTAAGTTATTTATTTCTATGGTTTATTTTTATTAATGCTGGCTTTTCCCTCAGTAATTAAACCCACTGATATTGAATTGCTTTTGTTTTCTTCAGATCTTGATTCACTTGGATTTCCTCAAATCAAAGGACAAAATCAGAAAATGATGTTTCAACAGATGTGGCATTTCCTGCCCATTACTGCTCTTCTCTTCTCTCTGTCTGACCGCACATTTGCTGAGGTGGTGCAGTCCATTTCGGACTGTGACCACTATCTTATCAACCACACTCCGCCACATGTTCCAGGCATCTTGGAGAATGGCAGGATCCTAAATCAGAACCGATACAAAATAATCTGCCAGACCTACAGAAACAGGAGGAGATTTGTGACGCTCTACGATGTACAAAACAAGATTCCAGTGTTTTCTGCTTTCAGATTTGTTGATCAAGTTGACAGGAAGAGGCCAAAAACCTATTGGAAGATAGAACCACAGGTAGGGTTTATATCTGGAATGAATGTCGGCACTTTATCATTATCCAACCAGTTGTTTTAATCTATAATGTCCAGTTTTCTTTCAAAGAAACTTCTCTCCTCTCTTCACAGCTGGAGAATGAATCTACCAACAAGAATATGATGCGGGAAAACAAGATGAAGAACTACACCTACCAGGCTAGCAACAAAGACTATAAAGCCAACAACACATTTGATAGAGGTCATATATTTCCCAGCTCTTATGCCTCATCCAAAGAGGACAAAGAGTCAACTTTCACCCTGACAAACATCGTTCCTCAAGCAGAGTCCTTCAACAAGGGCAGCTGGAACAAAATGGAGATGTGCACCAAATGTGTCATGGAGAAGTACTGCATCAACAGCAGTGGTGGTACTGAGGGGTTTGTGGTGACTGGAGCTCAACCCAGTTTAAACAGCATGCTTAACAGAGTCAACGTTCCCTCTGCGCTTTGGTCGGCATTCTGCTGCTACAGTGCGGTCAGGGGGGCGTGGATAGCCAGCGGGCACTGGGGCAACAACGTTCAAGATGAGTCCAAACATAAATATCTTGAGACCATGACCCTGGAAAACCTTCAGCACATTCTGGGGATGTCTAACTCTGAGTTTGTAATGTTTCCTGGAACAAAATGTCCTCTGACCACCACCGTTACTGAGTTTTACCCAGAACTGAAAAACTGCCCCTGTCCGCCAACAGTATCTGGATCCATCACATCACCACCCTCTCATTTTGCTTTTATTTTCCCATTATTCGTGTACTCATATCTTCACTGGGTGTCTTGCTAATAAGGAAAAAGGAACACCTTTTTTTGCAGAAAGTAATAGATTTGTTGAATTTAAGCAGACTATATCATTAGAGCCACTAAGATCAACATGCCGGATGAAGGGGGCTGATTTTATTCCACGGACACATCCGGTACCTTTAAAACTCATTAAGCAAGCTTGCTTCATCAGAATCAGAAATACTTTAATAATCCCAGAGGGAAATTACTTTCATAGAGTAATGTTCAATGTTTTTCCAGTCCAGACAAACATTTCTACATCTAACTATACAGTAGTCTGGCATTGTAGATAATGATGAACCTAAGAGCCATTATATTAAGGAAACGTGTGACGCAAAATGTCCATGCTTAGTTTAGACTTAAACAAAAAACACTGCTTAGTAACATGAAGGACCTAACAATTTTTTTTTATTTTTTATTTTCACAGCTGCATGTCTATGAAGTGATAGAAATATAAGATTAAATGCAACAGGAATGACCAACTGTGACTCAGCATAATGTATTTTTGGTCTTTCTGTAAATAAATAAAAAAAAAACTTCTGCAAATGAGCTTTTCTATACTGAACAAAAAAAAAAAAAAAAAAGTCAGAAAAAACACACATAGAAACTCTTCCCATTAAAGGATTTTAATTGAGTTATTGATGGCATGGGTTTCAAAATTTCTCAACATACAACAATTTTATTTCCTGTAATTAATGGTTGAGAAAAGCTGATTGTAACAAATACATTCAATATACTGAAGATAAAAACATGCAATCTCTCAAAAATCCCTGAGAGATTGCTTCTGGAAACAAAGAAGAAACATAAAGAAGCTGTTTCAACCCAAGATTTTTTTTTTATATGACTAAAATAGAACTTGTACAATGAAAAGGGAAGAGAAAGTGTTTTCTCCATCGCAAGTGGAAAGGAAAACGAAATCATTGAATACTTATTAGCAGAGGTAGTTATGCGTCATCTTAATACATATAAAAACAAAACACTGAAAAACAGTGGAAGAAAGTGTGTCATTTGAAAAGAATATAATGCGTTTAAGAAAAGGTGTATTAACACTTAGAGGTAGTAAAATGTGAGTTTGGGTTCATATAAAAAAAAAAAATAAGGAAACAAATACTGTCATATGCTGCTTTACACTGCAGCACTTTGAAAATGGTGATAAAAAAACAAAGATATTAAAATAAAAACATTTTAATTTAGTTTCAATTAGTCTAAGTAATAGAAAAAAAAAACTACTTTTAAGATAAATGCAACGTAACATTTATACTATTCTACTAAAGGAAAGAAGTTTACATTTATAAACAAAAATCAATTAAAGTTTCTAGAATCCTAAAACATGCCAACTGTACGGACACAAAAATAGACAAACCAACACTTAACAGACTGATACCTGATGTCAGAGTTGGGTTTTAATATTTTCCGTTTTAAATCTTCCAACACATCCGGATCAGTGGCCTGAAAACTAAAACCATTGCTCCTTGAACCTACATTTCTCCGTTCATCTCACAAAAGTTCTGCCAATATTTAATGACCAGTGTTCCCTAAAACCAGGAGAAATATAACAGAGCGCACCTTTGTTCATCAGGAGATTCCATCCCTAAATACTTTATTTTGTATGATTATTAAGATTCTAAAGAAAAACAAAAACCTTGATTAAAATGTAATTAATAACACTGAACAAAGACATTATTGCTTAACTCCTTTTCAAAATGAAAGACCCTCAATAGAAGGACAAACATAGTGTAAGTCAAACTAATACTGCATTTCTATCTTTAATTCACTGTGTATGTTTTGACCCACTAGCGCTTTACTTTTGTGGCCTAAATCTGGCAGTTTTGAGTAAATCTCCCCGAGTGTTGCCTTCAATTTAGTGTAACATGACAGATTAGATTGAAGGCTTTTTAATGAAGCATTTTACTAGTAAAATATGAGACACTTTCTGTCAAACTAACAGATTTAAGGTCAAAACAGCAAGAGAAAAATAAAGATATTTGGAGTTCCACAAGGCTCAGTTATCGGTCCTTTAGGATTTACCTGCTACTCGTTTAAAAAAATACTGTCAAAAAGAGGATTATTTCTTATAGACTATACAAAAAATACATGTTCTCACAATTTGATGTAAAATCTGATGATCGTATTCATGTTTTGACAACTTTAATAATAGTTACTGCATCTCCAAAAACATTTGTAACTATTTCATATATTTCAAACCATTGATGCAGATTGCACCATATATTGCAATGTAATCAAATAAGATTATTCAATACTTAAGCTAATCTTTAGGCATGTATACATAAAAGTAGTTGGAAAAAGAAAAATGTGAAAAGGATTTAAGCTATGTTTGAAAATGTAATTTAATCAGGAATACTAAAATTAGAACTCAAATGCCCCACAGGTAAAGGGTCATTAAAAATTTAATTAAATAATCAACGGGTCTGGGTAGGAGAAGCAAAAAGGACTTAACGATGGTCTGAGTAAATTATGGAAAGGTTTCAATGGTAATGCAGAGCTATATCGTCACAATTTGTATGGGAAATACTCATGTTATTACAACTGATTACTCTGATTTATACAGCAAATACTTTTATTAGCTTATTTACTGCTTTTATACATTTTAGAAACCTGAACTATTACTTCAAATGCAAATGAATATTTCACCTGCACCTTTGATATGATTTATCCAGCAACTCCTACAGGTCTCGTCTAATTGAGGTTGATGAACTCGGCAGTGTCTCCATCAGAATAAAAAAGGAGTCCAGCATATAGAGGCTGAGTGAATGTGGTCTGGACTCTATGGAGGAGAGTCATGGTTTCAGAGACGCTGTAGAAAGACAGAATACCTGCTCTGTGATCCAGATACACGCCAACTCTCAAGAAGCACGGACCTGAAAGCGGAGTTTTCACATTGTTGTGCCAAAATGTGTAGCTGTTCCGATCGCAACACAACGCCCAAGATTTGTCATTGCATCCCAACAAGCATTCATTTAAGCGGCCCGCTCTTTTGATGTTTTTATATGCGACTGCAACGCGAACTCCCCCACGTTTGGCTTCCAACTCCCAGTAACAACGTCCGGTCAGACTCTCTCTGGTCAACACCTGATGCCAGGCGGTGAACCTGTCTGGGTGACTGGGATAGTGCTGTTCTTCCTTCATGTACGTTGCTTTGGTTTTTTCCTCAGACAGCAGAAGATGAGAATGTGCCGTGTTTGGATCCAGGGTGATTTCTTTAGAATACTTTAAGAATCCATCTCTTGTCTTGGGTTCAGGTTGGGGCAGTAAAACATCGACTTCAGCGACTCTCTGCGAGATATTGGTCCAGGTGTCTCTGATGAGGTCTTCAAGTTTCTCTCTGAGCTCTGACACAGCTGCTGTCACATCCTCAAAGTATCTCAGAGGACGAATATTGATGCTGGATGAGTGTGTAGACTCACTGAGTGCTGAAAGTGGGGGGTAGTTGTGGAGAAACTGGTTGTGATCCTCTGTGTTTGAGAGCTTCTCCAGCTCAGCATCTTTCCTCTTCAGCTCAGTGATCTCCTGCTCCAGCTTCTTCTGAAGCTCTTTGACTCGACTCACTTCGGTTTCCTGCTGGGATCTGATCTGCTGCTTCACATCAGAGCTTCTTTTTTTAACGAGATGAATCAAATGAGAAAAAATCTTCTCATTGTCCTCCACTGCTTTATCAGCATAGATATTGATGGCCTCCACCTCCTTTTGAAGAAGCTCCACATCTTTCTCCTGGTCCTGGATTCTCTGCTGGATTAGTTGTCGACTTTCCTCCAGCTCCTTCTGCTTCTCGGCTCTTTCCGCAGCAAGTGAGACCGTTTCATGATCTTTATGTTCATCCATCAAGCAGAGATAACAGATTAGCTGCTCGTCTGTACGGCAGAAGATCTTCATCACCTCATCGTGAAGAGAGCAGATGCTGTCTTGAAGGTCTCTGCGAGGATCGACCAGCTTGTGCTTTTCAAATGCAGAAGACTCGTAATGTAGCTGAATGTGTTTCTCACAGTAAGACGCCAAGCAGACCAAACAGGACTGGACAGCTTTCAGCTTGATTCCAGTGCAGACGTCACAGGCCACGTCTTCGGGTCCAGCAGAGCCGTGATCAGAATGGCTTCGTTTGAGGCCATCCTTCTGCAGCTTCTCTACCAACTCTGATAACGTGATGTTTTTTTTCAAGGCAGGTCTGCCGCTGAAGGTCTGCCCACACTGGGGGCAGCTGTGGGTCCCCTCCTGGTCTTCTCTGTCCCAGTGATCTTTAATGCAGTTCATACAGTGGCTGTGCCCACAGGGGATTGTCACTGGATCGCTCAGAAGATCCAAACAGATGGGACACGCGATGGAGTCTTGGTTCAGCTCGTCTTCTCTCTGCTCCATGTTTGCTTCTGTCTTGTTAGTGATCAACAAGTTTTACTTTGTGTTATTTTTAAAGCAGAGGCTTTTATTGCTGCCACCTTCTCTAGTCTGGTAAAGTTCGTAGTTAAAGTTCCAAACTGAAAGACACAAAATAGGGAGATGTGGGTTATTCCTTGATCTGCACTACAACTTACCTGTTTGACAATCTTTCTGGTGACTCAATGAACAAGCCTGAACTAATGGCTTCGTAGTAAAGAACGTATAGGTGTGATAGTACCATGTGGGCATTACTAGTTTACCTGGTAATAGTTATGCAATCACTGTGATACAAACACCAATTTTGGAGTGTACCATTTTGATGACATCAACAGAGATAATAAAAATATTTACTTCTTTGCACTGTTTTAGTTGACTGTATGGTCGGGATGGCAACAAAATGTAATTGTAGTCCCACAATATCAAACTGCTCTTGGAAAACAAA
>NW_015151390.1:9186-10791 GCF_000732505.1 Cyprinodon variegatus | reverse complement strand
AGAATTCTGAGAAATAAAGTCAGAATTCTGAGAAATAAAGTCAGAATTCTGAGAAATAAAGTCAGAATTCTGACTTTTTTCCCTTACTAAACTGAAATAAAATTTTAAAATCAGTTATCTTTTTTTTTTTTTTTCCAGTGGCCCTAATCCTCTTCCGTGACTTTACGCCACAGCAATGCACTTTTTTTTCCTTCTTATGTATAGCTTTTTAAATTGTCTGGCCAATGAAATGCCAATCCCCCAACGCCCATGTTCTGTAGATTAAATTGAATCTTAATCCTGCCCCATTTTCCAAGTATTAATCTAATCTAAACCAAGCATGTGCAATCTTTCCCATCCAAAGCGCTATTTTCCCCTTAAATCTGGCTAAATAAAACTACCTTAGAGAACTTAATGTTAGCAGATCCTTGAAAAAAACTCTCATTGAAAATGTTATTATTTCTCAATTTAAAAAAGATTACTTAGCTCTCAAGCTAATTAAAAGAAAACTATATTAAATATACCACTGGTACTTTTAATGTCATTCTGTTTTGGAAATTCGTTGCAAGTTTGCAACGATTCCATTAAAAATTGAAATAGCCTGAAAATCCTGTGAATGTTTTTTTTTTATATTGAGATACTTTATTTTTCAAGCTTTAAGGCAGTTTTTCTCCAAATGAATGAAATGAATGAATTTTAAACTTTCTTCCAAATGAAGAAAGTTTAAAATGCTTAAAAAAGTTAGAAATCTAGGAGATTTTCTCTTGTATCCAGACCAAAAACAGATTAAAAGAAAGTCTGACTATCTCCAAAGAAAAAATGAAAGGGAAATTATTCCCCAATGGTAACATAAAGCCCATTTGTTTTGATGGGCTTTAACAGAAATGTCCAGACTTTGGCTAGAAAGCATTGCAGCATCTAATAATAATGATGTTAAAATCTTTTTTCATGTGACCCTATTTGAAAGGATTCCTGGTTGCAGAGAATACTGAAGCATAAATAGTGGGTGTGGACTAGATAAAGTGTTGGGGGATGGGGCTGGACGCCTAGGTCAGATCACTATTGGAGGAACAGGAAAGCTTGAGGCACATTCTTTTAGGAACATACTGAAAGAGAGCAGTTTACTTATACCTTTTCAATAAATCTTTCAATTATAAATCACATTAGAAGATATAAAAGATGGAACTTCATAGTTTAAAAAATATGAGTAATAAATATATATATATTTATTCACACACACATATATATATATACATATATACAGACACACACACATGTATACAGACACACACACACATATATATACATGTATACAGACACACACATATATACAGACACACACACATATATATACATACAGACACACACACACACACACATATATACATGTATACATACAGACACACACACACACATATATATACATGTATACATACAGACACACACACACACATATATATACATGTATACATACAGACACACACATTATATATATATATATATATACATACAGATAGATGTAAAACATTTAAGCACATTTTTAATTTAAACAATGTATGAAATTGATAAAGTCTATTTGTGTGCAAAAGTCAAAACCTAAAGACAGTGAAGAAGCACAAGAGCAAA
>NW_015151390.1:3496-5111 GCF_000732505.1 Cyprinodon variegatus | reverse complement strand
TATATACAGACACACACACATATATATACATATATACAGACACACACACATATATATACATATATACAGACACACACACATATATATACATGTATACATACAGACACACACATTATATATATATATATATATATATATATATATATATATATATATATATACACACACAAAAACACACATTATATATATATATATACATACACACAAAAACACACACATATATATATATATATATATATATACAATGTGTGTTTGTGTGTGTGTGTATACATATATATATATACAGATAGATAGATGTAAAACATTTGAGCACATTTTTAATTTAAACAATGTATGAAATTGATAAAGTCTATTTGTGTGCAAAAGTCAAAACCTAAAGACAGTGAAGAAGCACAAGAGCAAACAAATTGGAGGTATATTGGAGATAAACCTCTTGTTTTATCTACATCTACATTTATCTACAAAGATACTTTAAGCTGATTAAAAAAAAGAGAGAGAGAGAGAAAAAAAGAAAATTTTCTGAATGTTTTTTTTTTTTATCATCTAAAGGACTAATGAAAAGGACTGAGACTGTGCCACCTAGTGGCCAGAATCAGACAGTGCGGAACCATTGAACGGACGACACCCATCAACAAAATAAATTGATGTAATTAAACTCACCTGTGAAAAGTAGAGAAAGACGCAGCGCTCGATCCTGTTCACTTTTCCCTATCAAGTATAAAATAAAACCATGCAAGGGGAGAAGGGAGGGGGGTTTTCCTCAGGGCCACGACTCAAAAGACCCCCACTCAAAAGGAAAACACCAGAAATCAAAGATTTAAACGGGAATATCTTTAAATAAACGATGTGAACAAAAAAACTTCCAAGCTCCGCAGTTACATGAAAACACAGGATAAAGGAATTCCGCTTGTTTAGGTCAAAATAACGAAAAGCCTAAATCACATCTAGAGGGACCAGTTCAGCCCCAGTAACAATCAATTGGATGGGGGAGGGAGAGACGCCGCACAACCGGAAGCTGTACAAATAAGGGCAATGAGCCACGATCCATTCTGCGCATGCGCAAACAGATACACATCCGGGTGTCCCGAAATAATGTAATTATGGTAATAAAAACTACTTATTTATACTTAGACAGATTTATTTGTAATTTTGTTTACACAAGTGTAAAACAAAAAGAAATTTCGTTTAGAAAAGAATTATTTCTATCCTTAACTCACTAAAGAATAGTAATGCACGTATGTAAAAAAAATGTTTTATGACTTTTGTAAGACATTTTTTATGCTTTTTACATTTTCTTCGTTAAACCGCTACTCTGACGTCATGCTCAGTTGCACATGCTTAGAGCAGTCTGGCGAAATATGATTAAACCATGTTTATCTGCACTTTAGTTGTTTCTTTCTTTAGATTACGCACTATATAGCATAAGGTTAAAACGAAACGAATGCATTAACTCAAAAACACTAGATTTATTTTTAAATGCAAAGCCGAAGAACTTAGCTCACGGAATTAGCTTAGGATCCCATTTCTGGTGCAGATCGGGCATAGACGATAAAAGAAAGGATTTTAAGGCAAAAACTTTATAAAGAAATACATTATTAACCTTTAACACATTATA
>NW_015151390.1:0-994 GCF_000732505.1 Cyprinodon variegatus | reverse complement strand
CAGAAACTCTAATCATGGCAGCAGAGGAGCAGATCCTGGACACCAGAGCAATACAGGCTCAGATCTATCAAACCAGGCATGATCCCAGATGCAGGTTATGAAAAGAGACCCCAGAAACAATCCATCATCTCACAGCAGGGTGTAAGATACTGGCAGGAAAGGAAGACATAGAACATCATAACCAAGTGGCTGGTATAGTTTACAGAAACATCTGTGCAGAATACAAACTAGGATCTTTACACAGTTTTTTTAGGGAGACTACCAACCTGACAGATGTCTAAAATAAACCAAATAACATCATTCACCAAGAACAAAAAATTTGCTCATTGTTCACAGTGTGCTGTATCTAAACATGCTCTTTGTTTCATGGTTTTGGTTGTGTTTAAGTTTTATCTTTGAGTTTTCATTGGTTTTAATTCCATTTTGTGTTGTTCTAGGTATTTTTGATTGTATTTGAGTTGTTAGATATTTCTCTGTTGCACTCTTGTGTCAGTCTCCTTTCCTCTAGCTCCCTCCTGGTCTTTGTTTCTGTCTCCCATATATACACCTCCTGTTCAGTTGCAGTTCCTCGTCTTTTTTTGCCCTTCTTGTGAGTATTCCTGGGTTTCAGCATTTTGTGGATTTATGTTTTGGGATGGTCCTCCTAAACCTCCTAAACCTCCACTCAACCTCACACTTTGAAGGTTTAGTGAATATACCAGCAAGGATAACGCACCCTTTAAAAATGTCAGGCAAACTGGGTTTAAGAAAAAAGAGGAGCTCAACAGCAAGTGGACTGAAGCTGGAAACAGAGCAAATAAGCATCATGACGTTGATTTAACTATACAGAATAGATTTTCATGACAAATTGCCCCTCAGGCCTGTGGTTATCTGCTTGATTTCAGTTTGTTTATTATGCAACAAGTGAGAATAAAAAGGCAGTTTATGCTGCGTTCACACCGGAAGCAGCAGGCGCGACAGAAGCAGCGAGTTTACATGCAAAGTCAATGGTTGA
>NW_015151389.1:295086-319767 GCF_000732505.1 Cyprinodon variegatus | reverse complement strand
GCAATTATATTTGGAGAAACTTACGTAGATCATCCATGCTGCATATCGCTCTTTGAGGTTATACAGCACAGCAGGCTCACTGAGGTGGGTCATCATGGCCATGTCCTCAATTTTATCAAACTTCGGTGGGTTCATGGGGAAGATTTCATCTTCCTTCACGGTTAGAGTCTAAAAATGTATCCACAAGACATATGCATGGACAGAATGGTTATGTGTGAAGAGTTACACTCTGTGTCACAGATTCCTGTTTGCTCCATCATGTGCATCTAGATGTCTGCCTACCTTTCCACCCTGAACTTCAACAGTAGCTTTGCCTCCCTCCTTCTTCACTAGTTTACCCTTCAGGTACATCTCAGCTTGCTCTGTTACAAAGTAAGCTGTTTTGGCATCAAAAGGAGTGTTTTGAGCCTCAATTCTCTCCCTTTCTGGTTTCCGAAGGTACACGGCCGCCGGGCCAAAACACTCCATCTCCGGATCTGAACTCATGGCTCCACTGTAAAAGAAAGTAAAACTAAAACTTAATTATATTAAAAAGATTAATATTTGTCTTTACAAGAAAATAAAATGCATGGCTTTAGGAGTTTTTCTGGTGTTCTGGTAAGAGAAGTGATCATTTACCTTGTTTGTCTTTCGGTGATGCACTTGGTGTGAGGATACTAAGAAAGGTTAAGGAGCAATAAAAAAAATCACTTGAGTAAAAACAAATGTTGACAATAAAATAATATCCAATTAATGAGAATAATATTTGAACACAACTTACTCCTACACTATGGTGGGAGACTCACCTTTCCTGGGGGCCCGTCAGTCCTGAAGTTCAGGGCCAACTTGCAGAGCTTCTTTTATACTGAAATCTCCAGCGACCATGGAGGACCAACCCTCCTTTTAGGGTCAATTATCCCTCTTCAGATATATGGTCTCAGATGTCTTCCACATCTCTCCATCACCAGTGGGGTTACCCTATCCCTTGTAATGCCAAAACAATAATAAACTGAAACCCCATGTAAGAAATCTTTATACAAAACCAATAGGCATTTGAGACTAAAAGTGAAGAGAGACTGAGCATAATGCGTTTATAGTATTTAAAGAAGACACCAGTCATATTCATGACTGGGACAGACTGATCCTAAGTGTTTACAAATGCCATAATGTCATCTTCCTATGAATAATTATTAGAGCAACAAAATCTTTGGCAATGACTCTGTTTAAAAAAAGCTTTTAAGCCCAGGCTGAGGAGTTTACTCAAAGCTAATTTTAGAACACATTATGGCCCATTATGCTAGGAGAACCCCTACCATGTTAAAAAGCAATTCTCTTGAGGTATGATTAGGTTGCAACAAGAAATAACATTCGATATGTTTGGCCTTCTTTTACAGTCTTATTAGGACCTAAAGCAAATATAGCTTCTCACACACAAATGCCCAACCTCTTACTTGCAATGGCTGACAAATATTTTGAACGCCTCTCTTAATTACTTTCAAGATACTTTTCAGCATCCTGTTTCATCAAAAGAATGTCCGGTCTATGAAGCTCCATATTCTTGAATATATTATTGTGATTTAGTCATCAGCTCATTGGGTTCAGTTGAGCTAGGTTCTGAATCCTGGTAAGTACTCTTCTTTACAAGTTTGTTGTTTGTTTCTCTAACGTATTTCGTATTTCAATACATTTTTATTATTTATGCAGCTATCAAAATGTGATGCATTACAACATTGACGATTGGTCCTTTTTACTGTTTGAAGTTTTGAAATATGACAATAAAATAACTTCTAATGCTCTGTTGTTTGGCCAAACATATCTTGTGACTTCTCTTTTTACCAAAAAAATTGAGAAAATGTCTATTCATCTTAAATTGTGCACTTGAAAAATCTGTTTATACAAGATGTTGCAGTTACTTAGTCACCATTTTGCTTTCGTTTTGCAAACACTAGAAATGTGCTGCTGTGAAATCTATAAGAATATGGAGGATGATGGTATACTTTATGGGAAGGAGATAAAGAATTCCAACAAGACAATTAAATAAATGTAGCATGTATGTATTTCCTGTCTGATAGGTCTATTGTAAATTAAGGATCACTTGTATTTGAGTTTTTGTTTGAATGAAGGCAAATTAACAAGTTGTTTAGATATGGAGCCACCTGTTGACTTCTAGTCAACCTTGTCAACATGTCTGAGATGTAAATACTGTTTCTGAATTCCTGAGGCGTGAATATTCCCCAGTGTGTAATAAATAATACATCAACAAGTCATCAGCGCTTACTGCTGTGGGCACATATTTGTTTTAACCAGAGTTGGAATAGGGGTAGGAAAAATAAAAGTGGGATGTATGGTTTACATTATTTACTGTAGGAAAAATAAGTTTCTAATAACTTCAGTATTTAAATAAGTGTTTTTATCATCTAGCAGGGTTTTTGTGTTGCATTCTAGCTGTATCTAGTTGTATATAATCAGCTGTATTTGCAGTTATTATATTAGATGATTCCCCATGCTGGATGATATTATTTTTGCCTTGCAGAAAGATCCCAGTTAACATCTTTGGGACTTTGTTCTCCCTGTGACACATGGTTGTCTCTGGGTTTACTGACTTCCTCTCGTATTATGAAAACATTCATAATAGGTTATTTTGATTGTATGCATGTATGAGTGTGTGCATGTTATTTTGTTCTGTATGTCTCTAGGTTTTCCATGATATGGACTTGTTACCTTTCCAAAGGTACACCTCCTCTTGCCCAATGACTACTGAAAATAGACACTAGTTCCCTATTGCAACCCAGCAATGATAGTAGTTGTAAACAAAGGATGGGTGGAATCCTGATGTCATGGGATCTCCATTTACCAGACTAATGTTTTTAAATGAACAAATGTTGGTTTGAATTTAACCATATAACAGTCTGATTATATGCTGGTGATAAAATATTAAAACAACAAATGTCTAATCCTTCACAACTCCCTGAATTAAAGGCAAAGTGTTTTCAGCTGTCAGTAAGTTGGGTTTTCTGCTTGGTGCCATATCTCTCTGTATAAAACTAATACCTAAACTGAAGAAGGCTGTTTTGAGATATATGTAACACCTTCTTGGGTCACAATGTTTTTTTCTTGATAGAATTTTTTAACCAATCTGTAAAGTACCATGGTATGACATGTGCTGTAAATTTGTGCTGCATAAATAAACTGAAATGAATTAAATTGAGTGTAAGGTGAACAAAGGTGACAAATCATGGGGAGTAAGACAAAAACAATTGGTGAGGTGAAGGACTGGTGCTCTTTTTTAAGCATAATTTTTAACTGAGCTTTAACTTATGACCATAGTTTTATGGAGACTCTGTGTTATTTTGGGGTGGTTTTAGACAGAGGAAGAGAGTTTATTCATGCCTACAGCAGTGGTGGGACTATGGAAATGTTCAAGTTAAACTGCAGTCTCAACAGCACTCTCATCATGACATCAGATCTATTTGGGATCTGGAGATAAACATGGTGCAAATGAAAAAAACAAATGAGTAAACCCAAAGGAAAATAAAAAGATACTGAAGCACCAAAAAGGTATTTTTTGGCAAACCTGCTGAAAACTGCAGTTCAAGGCCAATTGAACATTGTTCTGGATGCAGAACATGAAGAAGTGGATGTGCATACCAGCTTTTTTTTTTTTCTTTAAGTTGGAGAGAAGGTGCGGGCAGAGGAAACTGATCCACTCTCACCTGTCAGACACAGAGCAAATGCTTAGTGAACCAGTCCAGATCAGGAGTAAACGGGTAAAGTTGTATTCCTTGTTATTACATAGTGAATGTAAGAGTAACAATAAGTTGCATAGGGAGTTCTGCAGTGAGTTACCCCAGGTCACCAGGGGGACCAACATCCAGTTGAAGCACCCCTCCACATTCAGTGTGCAGGCCAAGAAAGCGCTGGGCATCGTTGGGCTTTGGAATTCTAGCCTACTGGGACACAGCAGAGGACCTGTGAAATGTTTTCAATGAAAGCCCGATCACTGGCTCACTTCCACTGTTATACCGTACATGGGTAATCACCCTCCTGCCAAAAAAAGGCAATTGGCAGGAAGCATAGAACTGGTATACTGTGTCACTTTTCTGCATAGATCACAAAATCATTTCCACAGCCCTGGGTACCAGGATGAGAGTAATGGAAAAGGTCATCCACCAGGGGACAGACCTATTGCAACCACAACAGGGACAATGATAGATAACATCTACCTTAAGATGTTTTTGAGGTCTCCAGGTCACTGGGTCTAAGAGCAGCCTTGGACTCAGTCGGCCAAGAAAAGTCTTTTGACTTTGAACTGGGAAAGCATGGAAATATTTGGCTTGAACACTAGTTTTATAGCCAAGGGCCAGGTGCTGTACAACGATAGTGAGTATGTGCTAAAGTCAGCCTGTTCATTTTAGGGTGTGTAGAGGGTTTCACTGGGCAGTGTACTCTTTGGAATGCTGTATGCACTCTACCTGAAACCTCCAAAGACAGAAGCCTTGTCCACTTGGATGACAGAACAGTAACTTTCTGCATGCAGTTCCTCCAAAAATACCTCACAGGGATTCATGAAACTGTGTAAAGAGATGTGGCCAGTTGTATAAGGAGTTTTATCGCAGTATTTTAAATCCTGTACCCTTTTTAACCTAAATAGACCAAGAACTCTCTTCATTTGTTTTTAGAGGAACCACTGGACTTTAGGGCAATATAGGATGTCTGTTGCAGCACAGATAACTATTGATTACTGAAGGATTACAGCTGGTGTGATGTGTCTGTAGCAGAAACACTGTCGCCCAATTTTTCAATTCTGACAGCTGTTAGAAAAATATGTTGTGTACAGAAAGAGAAATGATGACTATATATTTTGTTTACTGCGGAACAACATGGAGCCTGATTACTGTCAGTGGAACTGCCATTTGTTTGTGTATCATTTTTGGTGCAAATGATAGATAAATAAATAAACCTGAATAACTGTTTGACATTGCATATTGGTGTCAGTGTTTACTCTTGTTAGGATAATTATCATTGATGATGTGTAAGTTTATTAAATCTGAATATTACCTGCCTGCTGCATGTCAGAACTGATTTTTTCCCAGTAGTTTATCTAAAAAGGCCAGTTCATCTGTCAGGAAATACAGTTATCATCTGCATTCTGCATGTGGAAAAGATTTGGGAATGGAATGAGAGCGGTGTTCTTGATCTAAAAGCAAAGTGTAATATTTTGATAAGCTGGAGCCGTGGATGTCTCCTCATCTGCAAACTTGTATGATGTGATGGTGTGATGATGTGGCATACTGGAGATGTATAAAATGCTTCACTAACTGTTTATCGGAGCCACTTCACATGAAGTGAATCCGGTTGGTAAGCAGTTGCCTTCTGTAACCCAAAGCAACTTCTCTGATCTGAGTAAGATTACAATTTTTATCAAAATCTGTTGTCATATCTCATGGCTATTTAATACATATATGCTATAAAGTGTTATTTAAAGAGTTTGTCCCAATTGATCTCTTTTCAGAAAAAAAGAAAAACTGGAAGAGAAAGCTTCAAGGTATAGACACAGAGCTTTTCTTGAACAAACTCTTAAAATAACACTTCATAATGTATATGTATTAAATAACCATGAGACATGGTAATAATTATCCTAACATTTTCAAAATACTTGGTCCATTCTTTAAATGTTTAATGTACACTCAAAATTCATTATATTTGCAAAACACATGATTTTTTTTAACAATACACAGTAAAACATATTACACATTCCTTTTACATTTTGCTAATGTAAAAAAGGGTGTTATACAGAGGATATTCTAATGCAAAAGCATCTGTGGTGCACATGTGAGAAATATGATCATAAGTTCCAAATATCATCAAAAGTTGAATGGAACATGGAACAAAATAACATAATATCCCTTCATATGTGGAAAATGTGACCCACATCTGGGAAATTGTTTTAACATATATCATGATAAACCTTGTTAAATGCACTGGTGTGCAGTCATGTTTGAATAAAAAAGGAACAAGTCCAAAACGTTCCCAGAAAACTTGGCAGTTTTTAATTCGGAGAGCCAGATCTCTAGCACATAGGCATAAAACCCCTTTTCCTCAATGGCCAGTGTCCTGAAACTTTTATAAGACATTCTGCTCCAACACCTCAGTAAACAGTCAAGTTTTAAATGCTGCAAATTATATAAATATATGATACATGTTTGTTGAACCAGAAACATATGTAATTTATTTAAATCACTGCTCCAGAGTCTCAGAGAGATAATGCTTTACCTGATCTGATATTTTGCATTGCACTTGGCAATGTAGCTTTAGCTATTGCTATGTGAAGATTCTATTCATTAATCTGGGGATAATCTAAAGGTCAAATAAAAATTGGAGCTCTGAGGATAGTAACCTCCAATAGATTAAACAGTCAGAATTAGAAGTTAGAAACCCTATCTCTAGATTTAAGATGACTACTCTAATAAACTGTGAATAAAACTTTGGTACTTTGACTGTTTTAAGAAGGTATTATGTAAGAGTTGGTCATAAGCATATTATTATTTTTTTTTATTTACAAGATGAGATGTGTGCAGAACATAATGCATAGAACAATGTTTTTGTCCATAAAAGTTTTAAGCTATGAACAGGTCTGGTGACAGAGCAAAACCTGGCCTGAGCCCAACATGCTCCAGGAATAAGGTCATACTTTAATTTGGCAGTGGGTATCAGACTCTTGGTCCACTTGTATAGAGACCGAGAAGTCCCTAGTTAAGTCTGACTCCAAGCACCCAGCCTTTGCTTCAAAGGCAAAGGCTTGACAGCAAGGCTTAAGGGATCCTCAAAAAAATCGTTCCACTATCTGAAAATGTCCTCAGTTGAGGTCAGCAGCTCCCACTGTAAGAGCTTTTAACAAAGGACTGCTTCCCACCCATTAGACCGAGATAGTTTGCCTTTTTTTGCTTTGTTCATGACTCTTTCTTCTTGGCCTCACTGGACTCCGCTCAGGCATGGGTTTTTTTTCTCGCAGTACCTGTTAGCTGCCTAAGGAGCCCCACAAACCTACCAGGCTTGATAGGACTTCTGCTTCAGCTTGATGGCATCCCTCACTGACGGTGTCTACCACAGGGTTTAAGGGTTCCTCTTTGTATGGTCCATAATAATTACCCCTGCAATGGGTGGGCCCCCTGTGGGAAGGTCTTGCATCACTTATTTAGGCTTGGCCAGTCCAGGGCCGACAAGGAGTAACCCAATTATTTGTTCACCAATAAGCCCTAACCGCAGGCCTAACTCAATAGTGTGGCCCCAGCTCCACTATTCTGGATGAGTCATTGGCTTTTATGTCTTTGTTTTATGAGGGCTATTGAACAACTCATTTGACGGGTCACCTAAAGCCTGTTTGCTTTGGAGAACCCTACCAGGAACATTTACTCCTCTAATAACATCCAAGCACTAGAACATTTCCAAGGAATTGGTGATTCAATGAGGTTATGAAAAGCCTATTTTAGTAAAAGCTTTAGATTTTTATTTAACAGCAGTTTAAATTAAGAACTTTTTTAATTGAAGTTGCTGTCAATAGATTAAAAAGCAATTTCTTTTTAGTAAAGGAGCCAAAATGAAGCATTGAGATGCTCCAAGTGCTGTATACTGATTTGAAAAATGTTTTAATATCTAAAGTTAGGTTAATGCTTGCAAGAAACATTATGCTTTATGCTACGATTTTGGTTAGGAGTTTAGGGTACACACTTTTGCTGTATCAGGTAATTCTTTTTATTAAATAAATTCATAGTTTTTGTACCATCTAAGATCATGTCACAGTATTTCAGAATACTTGTATGTTTTGTTAGTTTTGTTTACTAATTGATTTTATTTTCTACCGAAACAGAAATTCAACAAGAAACCAATGTCAATGTAAACAATGTTATCCTTTCCCTTTTTGTTCTTCTTGGATAGCTTACAGACAGTATAGTTAAAGTATCATACCATATTACAAAAACATTCCAGACTCTTCGCAGACGTCTTGTGCAATGATTCAAATGTTTCTCGGTAACGCTGAAAAAAATGATAAACAGAAAAAAATTATAAACAGAAACATTGTTACAACACCTAAAAAGGGTTTCAACAAGTTATTACAATATTCAGCATTTGCAACAGTTGGTGTTGCTGTGTAGTACAAATGATGAAGATGGTGGTGACGATGATAATGATAGAGAGGCTGGTAACATAAGCAGCGCATTTGCACCTCTGCAACCTGAGGCTCCCTCTGGTGTTTAAAAGAAACCAATGACCCCAGCCGTCAACATGACTAAATACTCACATGTGTGACAAGTCGTTAGCACTTGCAGGGAATTATAGTGCACACAAGTTATGAGGTTGTGCTGAGAAATGTTCTCAGATAATAAAATGAAAGAATAATAAAGGGACCACACAAAGTCAGTAGACTGAAAAAAGGCAGTAAATTAACTTTCAAAGAATCTAAAACTAGTTTTTGTTATATGATGATGATGATGATGATGATGAACTTTGTCTGCTTGATAAAGTCATTAGCTATTAAAATGAGACTTCTCACCTTCTCATATATCTAGGGCTCTTTAAAAAGAAATACAAGTAACCAGAACAAAAAAAACAAAAAACAACTTTGGACATTTATCAAACTAAAAGACACCCCATTCAGTAGACTATATTTAGGTGCAACCTTTTAAAAACATTAATTAAATGGTATATCATACAAGGCTTACAAAAAGGAGGTCTACACAAAGGAATTCAAAAAGTACTAACGCCCCTGACTTTCAGAACCTGCTTCTACAGTAGCATAGGTTAAAACCACATCCATTGGTGCTGAAAGGATTTCAAAAAGAACCTTTTAAACAGGCAACTTAAGGAAAAACTTGAACTTCACATACATTTCATCAAATCTTCTCTTCTACTTTTTATCTTACATCTCAAAAGTCCTCTAGGCTTCTACCAAAATTGAAAACAATAAATACAGATTATAATTACAACTGCATAACAAATGTATTTATAAAGAACTATTCAGTACTTACAAAGTTGTATAGTGATGATGTTTTTTTTCGTAAATCCATGCTGTTTGTAACCACTCGGTGGACTGGAATGTTATTCAGCAATCACCTTGGTTTGTTATCCTGCACCCAGCTGTTACTCTTTGACAAATACAGAAGCAGACACACCTACATCCAAGGTCATAAAAACACAATATGCCTCTTGAGCATGTGGTATTTTCCTTGAGCATAAACACAAGCCAGGTGCTATATTTGAAATCTTTCCTTATAAGACAGAAGACTTCAATGTAGGAATCATAACCCCGGCCTTTATTACAATTCAGATGTGTGTTATATCTCCTAGTTATCTACTTAAGCAATTCTTTCATTGTGATTGGGTAATGTAATCCTTTTTCAGACAAAACAGAGGGTACAAGCTCCTGAACTCACACTTTCCCTCTGCAACGTCTTCCTAAAGCTTTTAACACACTGGAGACATTAATAAAAAAAAAAAAATCATGCTTAAATATACACAAAACACATGTTATTTTTGGTTTATTCTTTAAAACCTCAAGGAAGAAGAGCTGTAAGCCATCCCTCAGCTGCTCCACATTTAGCAATTGTCTCAGCCTCCCTTGTGTATCCCTTAAGAAGAAGAATAAGAGCAGCTGTTGGCACTGTTGTGTGAAGTAATCCCTTTGGCAATCCCTGCTTTTCTTCAAAGCTCAGAGGCACTCCTTTTATTTTATAATCATCACTGACCTGTAAGGACTCTGAAACTGGATATTGATGACTTTTTAAAGCCTTACAGAAGCATAGCGGAGTGCTGCTTTTGTGCCAGAGGGCATTAAAAAGATGCTTCAGTCATACCTTTGGAACTTCTGATTCAACTTCACAAAAATTGCACAAGCATCTGTATGGTTTTTCATAGACATGTTACAAAACAGAAAGAGTTAGACTATGTACCACATTTGCATGAAAAATAAACAACAAGTGCATTGATAAAAAAATATATATATAACAGTTTTAATAGTTTTAGTTTTGAATCACCAAATTTCTTTAAAGAAAAGTCTAAGACCCAAACAACCAAAACTAGACATGGAACATAAACTTTTATCAGAAATCCTTTAATTAAAATCAAATATTTTTATTAAAAATTTAAACATTTTCTGAGATCTTTCTCCTTTCTGCGATGAATGGCATGCGATAGCCATAAACCCTATTGGCACAATGGAGACAGGCACTTCTAAAAAAGTGTAGTGACAGTCGACAGTACCAAATACAGCAACAAACATGTGATTGGCTCCCATCAGACTATATAAAAAGGAGCCGTAAACAGCAACCTCAAGAGGCACCCAGCAAAGGTACGTTTTTCAAGATATTATCACATTCTTTAATATTAAATCTGATAACAGAAAATTGTAGAAAATAATAATAAAGGTTTGGTCAGCTATAAGATGTTTGATTTTTTTTTCTATTTTAAATCAAGTATTACAGACTCCACAGGTGGTGATAGTAAACCTATTCCTATGTCTTTATCTAGAACTTTGCCCTGACATCAGCAACAACACATTCTGCTCAATTGGTGTTTTAAAAGGTAAATAAAGCTAATTAATAGTTCTGCCAAAAAAGAACAAAAAATTTGAATCTGAATTTGGATTTCATTTGTGACATTATTGGAGTATTGCTTATGTTTCTTGGGGAAAACAGATAAATGCTTTTTGAATGTTTTTCCTTGAGCATGTTTTTGGGGTTACCTTTTCTTGCAGCGGAGCCATGAGTACAGACAATATTAAAATATTGGATTGTTGTTTTGCTCTTCCAGTAAACCGTCATCATGAGTGGGGATGCAGAAATGGAGTGTTTTGGCCCGGCGGCCATATACCTCCGCAAGCCAGAAAAAGAGCGTCTTGAAGCTCAGAACACTCCCTTTGATGCTAAAACGGCATACTTTGTGACTGAGCCTGCTGAGATGTACCTGAAGGGGAAACTTATAAAGCGAGAGGGCGGCAAAGCCACAGTGGAGACCCTTACTGGCAAGGTGAGGATAAAAGGGTCATGACCCTGAGGTAGAAGATGGAACTGGACAATGAGGCACAGATTGTGATATGTTGGGTCTGTCAAATGATGCCCTGATAGACAGACACCACCTGTTGGAAACATAAACCACAGGTCTATGAGAATATTCAGGAAAAGGCTTTTTTCCCCCTTCTTTTGATGCTGAGGTTGACTTGAGCCACAGCACTGAAACTGTACTATGTTTTAGCTAAACTTTAATTCAATAATGGTAAAGTTTCTGTTTTTCTTAAATGTTATTCACTAAAAGAAGTGTTATTTGTAGTCTTATTTAAATAGAGATGAAGGTTATAAAGAACTGAAAATAAGCCCTGAGGAGTAATCGCCTTCGGGGACCTACAGCCTGTATTGCAGTATCAAACAAAAGCAGTAAACTTAATGTGATTGCAAAGAATAAGAAAATGAATGCATCAAACTTTAATCAAATGACAAATCTCATAAAGCATATTTGTGAATATTAAAATTTGTCTAAAGTTACCTACTTCTTCACTACACAGTTATATGGAAGTAAAGTAGGATTTCTTAGTTGGTTGCAGTCAAACAAATAGTTATATTTATTAGATAAAGATGTGATATATATTTTTTTCCCCGTAAAAGTTCAAAAAGATCCACTGGACTAGGTTTCCAAGATTTGAACGCGCATTCCTAAGAATCTTTTCTACCCTGTGTCCTTTGACAGTAGACTTCAGTCTTAAACTGTTGGGAATGAGTCCTTGCTGTCTACATCTTAAATTGAAACATAGATGGTTCCTATAATCTGCCAGTTTCCTAAGCAATTTCTCATACTCACGCATTATTCCCAAGGGGGGGGGGCTTTCCCAAAATGGAGTGCAATATGCTGATGAAGATTCTCAGTCATCCAGGTCATAGTCATTCCGGAGAAGTTCAAAAAAATCCACTGGATTTGTTTTCCAAGAAATTTGTGTTTTTTTTAACTTTTACGGGATGACTATGACCTGGATGACCGAGAATCTTCATCAGCATGTGATAGTTTTGTATAATTAAAGCAGGGTTTCATCATTGAAAAAGGACACAGAGTACTCTTCACACATAACCATTCTGACCATGCATGTGTCTTTTGGATACATTTTTAGACTCTCACCGTGAAGGAAGATGAAATCTTCCCCATGAACCCACCGAAGTTTGATAAAATTGAGGACATGGCCATGATGACCCACCTCAATGAGCCTGCTGTGCTGTATAACCTCAAAGAGCGATATGCAGCATGGATGATCTACGTAAGTTTGTCCAAATATAAATATCAGTGGCTTAAACCTATGATGGCTGCAAAAACTTTTGTGTCATCATCATGATAATTTGTGACCCTGCAGACCTACTCTGGGTTGTTCTGCGTCACTGTGAACCCCTACAAGTGGCTCCCAGTATACGATGCGATGGTTGTTGCAGGATACAGGGGCAAAAAAAGAATTGAGGCTCCTCCCCACATCTTCTCCATCTCTGATAACGCCTATCAGTTCATGCTCCAAGGTATCAGACGTTCTTTAATCAGTTCATAAACACAGCAGTCACACCTCAAACTTCCACCTCTTAACTATTTTCCTAATTTTTCCTCTGACAGATAGAGAAAACCAGTCTATCCTGATTACGTAAGTGTGGCAAGTTTGATGCATTTCTGTTTTCCTAACAATAATTGAATCAGTAGTTTTCTAATAAAACTGTGAATCTTCAAACCAGTGGAGAATCTGGTGCAGGAAAGACTGTGAACACCAAACGTGTCATCCAGTACTTTGCGACAATCGCAGTGTCCTCCACTGGAAAGAAAGCTGAACCAATTCCTGGAAAAATGCAGGTTAGTTACTTTGATTCACAACAAAATATTGTGAATAAGTAAACAAAGACCTGCTGAACTGATGAGACCAATGTTGCCTTCAGGGATCACTGGAAGATCAGATCATTGCAGCCAACCCACTGCTGGAAGCTTATGGAAATGCCAAGACTGTGAGGAATGACAACTCCTCTCGTTTTGTAAGTTAGGGTTAAAATGGTCTCCTTGTTTTCAGTGAAAACTGTTCATTGCAGGAGAATTTTAAGATGTTTTCTTGTTTCCACACAGGGAAAATTCATTAGAATCCATTTTGGTTCAACTGGAAAGTTGGCTTCTGCTGATATTGAAACATGTAAATCTTTCTTTTAAATCTTCTTCCACAATTCTATATTTATGTTTGAAAATGTTGATTTTCTTGAATGAGAACAACCTGAATCCTTACAGATCTGCTGGAGAAGTCTAGAGTGACATTCCAGCTGTCTGCTGAGAGGAGCTACCACATCTTTTATCAGCTGACAACAGGCCACAAACCTGAGTTAGTTGGTGAGAAAGATTCATATTCCTGTTACTCTAAAGCTGACCTAGAACACCACCGTAGTAATACATTGCTCATATCTAAAACATATATTTCATGAAAACAATCAATTATTTTGTTTTTGCTCCAGAGGCTCTCCTGATTACAACTAATCCCTACGACTATCCCATGATCAGTCAGGGGGAAATCAGCGTGAAGAGTATCGATGACGTTGAAGAATTCATGGCCACCGATGTAAGAAAAATTCAAATATTTTTCATTATAACTAAGTGAGGTTAGCTGTCGCAACTGTATTTTAATAACCATGTTTCTGGGACTCAACCATAACAATCCAGTCTGAAAGGCAAGCAACAGCATCTAAATGAGTCTTTTTTATAAAACAATGGCTTGACAGACAATCATTATCCCTTTTCTTCAGAGACATATGTACACTGCAAATATGTAGGATCTAATGTTGATTGTTTTCTGGCTTACTATATACTGCAATATGGTACTCAGTGTAACACATTTTTTCTTTATACACAGACTGCCATCGACATTCTGGGTTTCACTCTGGAGGAAAAGATGAGCATGTACAAACTGACAGGAGCTGTGATGCATCATGGAAACATGAAATTCAAGCAGAAGCAGCGTGAGGAGCAGGCTGAGCCTGATGGCACAGAAGGTATAAAATAAAACATACGGTTATAATAAGTCCTGGAGTTTTCGTGTCTTTAAGGAGAACTGAGCAGAACTTCTTTTTCTATTAGTGGCTGATAAAATCGCCTATCTGATGGGTCTGAACTCTGCCGATTTGCTCAAAGCTTTGTGTTACCCTAGAGTGAAGGTTGGGAATGAGTATGTGACCAAAGGTCAAACTGTACCCCAGGTAATTAATACAACAGATCAACTGACTGCCATAGTTTGATAAGTATGTTTTCATGTCCTAACTTTTTGGTCAAGTTACGTGTTAATATAATGCACATTTTGTCTGACACAAGGTCAACAATGCAGTGAGTGCTCTCTGCAAGTCTGTCTATGAGAAGATGTTCTTGTGGATGGTTGTCAGAATCAATGAGATGTTGGACACCAAACAGCCAAGGAGCTTCTTTATCGGTGTCTTGGACATTGCTGGCTTTGAAATCTTTGATGTATGTAAATCATGAGTTATCCTTCAGTGAAGCAGATCAGTAAATATCTAACAGAGTTTGTCATCTTACAGTTCAACAGCTTGGAGCAGCTGTGCATCAACTTCACCAATGAAAAACTGCAACAGTTCTTCAACCATCACATGTTCGTTCTGGAACAAGAAGAGTATAAGAAAGAGGGAATTGAATGGGAGTTCATTGACTTTGGCATGGACTTAGCTGCATGCATTGAGCTCATTGAGAAGGTTTGCCACATGCTGAATTAGTCCTGCACAGAAAATCCTTTAGATCACTTGAAATCTCTGGTTGTTCATTTTATTTTATTTTTATCCTGACAGCCACTGGGAATCTTCTCCATCCTTGAAGAGGAGTGTATTGTTCCCAAGGCAACAGACATGACCTTCAAGAGCAAACTGTATGACCAACATCTGGGGAAAAGTGCTCCCTTCCAGAAGCCAAAACCTGCCAAAGGCAAAGCTGAGGCTCATTTCTCTCTGGTGCACTATGCTGGCACTGTGGACTACAATGTCAATGGCTGGCTGGAAAAGAATAAGGACCCCCTGAATGACACTGTGGTCCAACTTTACCAGAAGTCTGCATCTAAGCTCTTGGCTTACTTGTATGCAACCCATGCCTCAGGAGAGGGTAAGAAGTATATTGCTAAATGTCTTTGTTTTTTATAACAACAACATACAAGAGACTAACAGTATACGAGTAATTATTTGATAGGCCATTGAAAGTTTGTTCCAGATGTCAGATTACTTTTATGTTCTAGGTGAGGGTGGTGGAAAGAAAGGTGGCAAGAAGAAAGGAGGATCGTTTCAGACCGTATCGGCTTTGTTCAGGGTTAGTAAGACTTACTACAAAATTTTACTTAGAAGCTTTTTCGGAAATACCATCAAGCAGAAAAAAAAAATTACAAACTTTCTTATTTGCATTTAATGTGTACTTTTGAATTTTCAACTTTTTCAGGAAAATTTGGGCAAGCTGATGACCAACTTGAGGAGCACCCACCCTCATTTTGTAAGATGCCTAATTCCAAACGAATCCAAAACTCCTGGTAAGCTCAATCCCTCTCTGATGCATTTACATACCCCACCATGTGTAACACAGCGGCATACTAAATTTTATGTGCACTTCAGGGCTGATGGAGAACTTCCTAGTCATCCACCAGCTAAGGTGTAACGGTGTGCTGGAGGGTATCAGGATCTGCAGGAAAGGTTTCCCCAGCAGGATCCTCTATGGTGACTTCAAGCAGAGGTAATATTTGGACTTACACCTTCATTGCCTGATTACTTACAGAATAATAACGGAACACTGGTTTTTCCTTTTGCCAGATACAAAGTATTGAATGCCAGTGTCATCCCTGAGGGACAATTTATCGACAACAAGAAGGCCTCTGAGAAACTCTTGGGCTCTATTGATGTTGACCACACTCAGTACAAGTTTGGGCACACAAAGGTAAAGTAATATGAATTGGTTTGGTAATGGTATATGTAACAATATACAGTAAGCAATGTTATATGATTATAAGCAAATTGCCTCCCAGAGTAAATCGTTTGCTAGGTTTTTTTCATATGCTCTGATCAAAAGGTCTTGTCTAATCTGATATTAAAGCATACAATTTAAAGTCTACTTTGAGGTTTCTACGTAAAACCTCAAAGCTTTTGAAATTATATAGTTCTATATCATAATTATGATAACAGGAAATTGTACTGTGTTATATCATACTGTCATCAAGAGGGAACATATTCTATAAAACAGCGCCAAACGCTGTTGTACTCCATAAAAAACTCTTGTGCAAGGAGAAAAGGTTTTTGTGTATCTCGAGTGTAAACATATTGACAATGTCTTTTCAGGTGTTCTTCAAGGCTGGTCTGCTTGGTCTCCTGGAGGAAATGCGAGATGAAAAACTTGCTATTCTGGTCACAATGACTCAGGCCCTCTGCAGAGGCTTCCTGATGAGACGAGAATTTGTCAAAATGATGGAACGCAGGTGATTTATGCATTTTGAAACATGAAAGGCAAGTTGCAAGTATTTAGCAACCCTTACCGATTCATTTTCAAAACTTCCAGAGATGCCATTTTCACCATCCAATACAACATCCGTGCATTCATGAATGTCAAGACTTGGCCATGGATGAAGTTGTACTTCAAGATTAAGCCTCTCCTGAAGAGTGCAGAGACAGAGAAAGAGATGGCCCAAATGAAGGAGGACTTTGCCAAGACCAAGGAGGATCTGGCGAAGGCTTTGGCTAAGAAGAAAGAACTGGAGGAGAAAATGGTTTCTCTCCTTCAGGAGAAGAATGACCTGCAGCTACAGATTCAGTCGGTATGTTTTTGAGTTATGGCCTTCATTTCTCAGGATACTCATGTTGCTAATGTTTAAAGTACTCTTTTTGTCTCTACTCTTAAAATCTAGGAGGGGGAAAACTTGGCTGATGCAGAGGAAAGATGTGAGCAGTTGATTAAAGCTAAAATCCAGCTTGAGGCCAAACTCAAAGAGACGGCTGAAAGACTGGAGGATGAGGAGGAAATAAATGCTGAGCTCACAGCGAAGAAGAGGAAACTGGAAGACGAGTGCTCTGAGTTGAAGAAAGACATTGATGACTTGGAGCTGACTCTGGCCAAAGTGGAAAAGGAGAAACATGCCACTGAAAACAAGGTCGGAGTATAAAAAAAAATCACATTCTGGTTTTGGATACAAGTTTTCCATTATCTTAAACAGGTATTTTTATCAATACAGGTTAAAAACCTTGTAGAGGAAATGGCTTCTCAGGATGAGACCATTGCTAAACTGACAAAGGAGAAGAAAGCCCTCCAAGAGGCTCATCAACAGACCCTTGATGACCTGCAAGCAGAGGAAGACAAAGTCAACACTCTGACCAAAGCCAAGACAAAGCTGGAGCAACAAGTGGATGATGTAAGATCCGATAAGAGAAGCTCGCAGCAATGTTTCTAAAAATGAAAACCAAAATAAATATTTCTACTTTGTTTTAAACAGCTTGAGGGTTCATTGGAGCAGGAAAAGAAGCTCCGTATGGATCTGGAGCGTGCCAAAAGGAAGCTGGAAGGAGATTTAAAACTGGCTCAAGAAACCATAATGGATCTGGAGAATGACAAACAGCAGTCTGAGGAAAAGATAAAAAAGTCAGTAAAACTGGGATTAAGTTTAGTTTTGCTTTATTTACTTTAAAGAATGTGTAAAAAAGGATGTTAACCAACCAAAAAAAACAGCAACTTTTAGCTGCAGGTTGAGATCTGAAGTTATCCATATATTTAAAGCTGTTATTAAACACATTCCTAAACATAAAGTAATGCCAAATTGTTTAACATATTTGAATTTAGCTAATTATATCTGAATATTTCGTGGTTTTGCAGGAAGGACTTTGAAACAAGTCAGCTTCTCAGCAAAATTGAGGACGAGCAAGTTCTTGGTTCTCAGCTTCAGAAAAAGATCAAAGAACTTCAGGTTCATTCAAAATGTGGATTTAATTTACAAACATGTTTAAACTGGATTGATATATTACAATTAGACCTAAGTAATGATTCTATGTTCCTTGGACATATTGTTAGGCTCGTATTGAGGAGCTGGAAGAGGAGATTGAGGCTGAGCGAGCAGCTCGGGCCAAAGTGGAGAAGCAGAGATCTGATCTCTCTAGAGAACTCGAGGAGATCAGCGAGAGGCTGGAGGAGGCTGGAGGAGCCACTGCTGTTCAGATTGAGATGAACAAGAAGCGCGAGGCTGAGTTTCAGAAGCTGCGCCGTGACCTTGAAGAGGCCACCCTGCAGCACGAAGCTACAGCTGCAGCTCTGCGTAAGAAGCAGGCTGACAGCGTGGCAGAGCTGGGTGAGCAGATAGATAACCTGCAGAGAGTCAAACAGAAGCTGGAGAAAGAAAAAAGTGAATACAAGATGGAGATTGATGACCTCTCAAGCAACATGGAGTCTATTGCAAAAGCAAAGGTATATATTTAAGTAAAACTGGAGAACCTCTGCTTTATAACACTATTAAGATTCCACTTTGGATAAAATCACATTTGTCCAATTTAGGGGAACCTTGAAAAAATGTGTCGCACTCTGGAGGATCAGCTGAGTGAAATGAAAGCAAAGAATGAAGAAAATGTGCGACAACTGAATGACATTGGCCTACAGAGGGCAAGACTTCAAACTGAGAATGGTAAAAATTCTTATCTACTTTGTCATTTCTTACAATTGCCTCACAACAGGTAATTCTCTCCATAAACTTTTACATTTTGTTTATTTAGGTGAAATCGGCCGACAGCTGGAGGAGAAAGATGCTTTGATCTCTCAGCTGTCAAGGAGCAAGCAGGCTTTCACTCAACAGATTGAGGAACTTAAGAGGCATATTGAAGAGGAGGTTAAAGTATGTGCTGTTAAACTGTAAAGTCTCGCAAATTTGAATAGTACATGCTAAAACCATTCATTCTTTTTCAGGCCAAGAACGCTCTGGCTCATGCTGTTCAGTCAGCTCGCCATGACTGTGATCTGCTGAGAGAGCAGTATGAAGAGGAGCAGGAGGCCAAAGGTGAGCTACAGCGTGCTATGTCCAAGGCTAATAGCGAGGTGGCTCAATGGAGAACCAAGTATGAAACCGATGCCATTCAGCGCACAGAGGAGTTGGAAGAGGCAAAGTAAGTGTTGATTTTTCATAAGATTATGATTTGAAAGAGCAAAATTTTAAAGTTTTTGAAAAAAAAAAAAAAAAACTCTTTGCAGGAAAAAACTCGCCCAGCGTCTGCAAGATGCAGAAGAGTCCATCGAAGCTGTAAATGCAAAATGTGCTTCACTGGAAAAGACCAAACAGAGGCTGCAGGGTGAAGTGGAAGACCTGATGATCGATGTAGAGAGAGCTAATGCTCTGGCTGCTAACCTGGACAAGAAGCAGAGGAACTTCGACAAGGTTTTTACCATCATTTTCGTCTGTTTTTTTCCCAAAGAACACAATGCAATGAATTAGCAGCATGCATTTGGCTTCTTTGTGTTGACAGGTTCTTGCAGAGTGGAAGCAGAAGTACGAGGAAAGCCAGGCTGAGCTGGAAGGAGCTCAGAAAGAAGCTCGCTCACTCAGCACTGAAATGTTTAAACTTAAAAACTCATATGAAGAAGCTTTGGACCATCTGGAGACTCTGAAGAGGGAGAACAAGAACCTGCAACGTATGAAAAATCTAGCGTATTTATTCATGCAATAAGAGTAGCCACAGTGTTTAAAAATTACTTAATACTACAGATTCAAAAGCTAGGTAGTGTCTGAACATTAATCCAAACACATTTTTGTAAAAATGTCTGCAGTGTTTGTTTTTAAAGCACCGTAATACCAAAGACTGCAGTTTAGCAAACCCAAGAAAGTACTACAGAGGCAGATGAACAAAATCATTTCACTTGTCTCAATTCATTGATGAAATCTATTGTATTTTATATTTTTTTCCAGAGGAAATTTCTGACCTAACTGAGCAAATCAGTGAAACTGGAAAAACCATTCATGAACTGGAAAAATCCAAAAAGGTTGTTGAAACAGAGAAGTCGGAACTTCAAACATCTCTTGAAGAAGCAGAGGTATTGGTTCAAGCAAACGACCTTTAAATCAACAATGTTCATTAAGTTAATAAATTCTAACTGTCTCATCTCACTCTTTAACAAGGCCACACTAGAGCATGAAGAATCCAAGATTCTTCGCATACAACTTGAACTCACTCAGGTCAAGAGTGAGATTGACAGAAAACTTGCAGAGAAGGACGAGGAGATTGAGCAGATCAAGAGGAACAGCCAGAGGGTGATGGAGTCCATGCAGAGTACTCTGGATGCTGAGGTCAGGAGCAGAAACGATGCCCTGAGAATCAAGAAGAAGATGGAGGGAGACCTCAATGAGATGGAGATTCAGCTGAGCCACGCCAACCGACAGGCGGCTGAAGCCCAGAAACAGCTGAGAAACGTCCAGGGACAGCTTAAGGTAGCACAGTTAGCTGGAAAGGAGTTCTTACAGAACATGAACCAATAATATATTGTTCTTATGTTTATTATTATTTATTTTTTGTTATTGTTGTTGTTCATAAGGATGCACAACTGCATCTTGACGAAGCTCTGAGAGGACAAGATGACATGAAAGAGCAGGTTGCCATGGTGGAGCGCAGAAACAGCCTGATGGTGGCTGAGATCGAGGAGCTTAGAGCTGCTCTGGAGCAGACGGAGAGAAGTCGAAAAGTGGCTGAACAGGAGCTGGTGGATGCCAGTGAGCGTGTCACACTGCTGCACTCTCAGGTATATGATAACTGAATCCGCACTTACAAAATAACACACATCAAATTATTGCAAATAATAATTCTGACTATTAAATGTTAAGAATACCAGCCTCCTCAACACCAAAAAGAAGCTGGAGGCTGACTTTATCCAGATCCAAGGTGAAGTAGAAGATTCTGTTCAGGAGGCAAGAAATGCTGAAGAAAAGGCCAAGAAGGCCATCACTGATGTGAGTAAAGCTGATTCTCATCTGTGCAAAAGCCTGCGTGAAAAAGCAACACAAACAAAACAAGTTCTTGAAATTTTCAGGCTGCCATGATGGCAGAGGAGCTGAAGAAGGAGCAGGACACCAGCGCTCATTTGGAGAGGATGAAGAAGAACCTGGAGGTGACAGTGAAGGACCTGCAGCACCGTTTGGATGAAGCTGAAAATCTGGCCATGAAGGGAGGAAAGAAGCAGCTCCAGAAACTGGAAGCTAGGGTATAAGAAAGGGGAACCGTATAGTTTTATGTCTTGAGCATATATGGGTATAGTATTCATTGCTATTGCTATTGTTTTCTTTGTCTTTTATTCAGGTTCGTGAGCTGGAGTCTGAGGTTGATGCTGAGCAGAGGCGAAGTGCAGATGCTATTAAGGGAGTGAGAAAGTATGAAAGACGAGTGAAGGAGCTCACTTATCAGGTGAATATTTGTACACATGACAAAAATAACAAATATTGGAAAAAACTTGTTAAAAAGTTTGAGAAACCTTTGCATTTGTCTTACAATACTCCTTAAATGCTGATTTAAAACAGACAGAGGAAGATAAGAAGAACATTGCTAGACTGCAGGATCTGGTGGACAAACTGCAGCTCAAAGTAAAATCCTACAAGCGACAAGCTGAAGAGGCTGTAAGCAAACTAATCATTCATGCATAATGTTTTAAAATCTCTTTTAGCAGAAATAAGTTGACTTTTACTGCGCATTGTTGAACAGGAGGAGCAGGCCAATGCCCATCTCACCAGATACAGGAAGGTGCAGCATGAGATGGAGGAAGCTCAGGAACGCGCCGACATTGCTGAGTCCCAGGTCAACAAGCTGAGGGCCAAGAGTCGGGAAATTGTTAAGGTATAAAAACAGAATATTAACATGGCGCTCATTTATGTGTTTAATATAAAATTTTAGACTTCATATTGATGAGTAATCTTGTTTTCTTGCCTTTTCAGACCAAAGAATCAGAGGAATGATGAAGAGAACATGACTCAAGTTTGTGGTAACAAGGAATCATACAATATGAGTAACTTGTTACCTTAATAGCTTAGCATGTCAAACATGCAGTCATCATGTTAGATCAATAAAAGTAGCATAGTTGATGCACCACTTTTCTGACTGTCTTTTTTTAAAGCCCCATTTAAACACCAAAAATTGTTGCAATCTAAATGTTGTGAATATATCCTAAATTTCAAACTATAAAACCAAACCCATGAAAAGCAGATGCCACATGGACATATCTTTCTGCACTTCTCATATATTAGTTTGTGCTGTCTATGAACAGGTTTTCCCAATAATCATCATACAATTATGATAATCTTAGAATAGTACTAATGTATCTATCTAACTGATTGACTATGATGACAAATGTAAATATAATTGATTATATTAGATGTTTAGATATAAAGGTCTTTAAATTTTACCTGTTAATCGGGACCCTGAGATTATAATTCTACCTCCATTATTAACAGAAAGCTGCAAAGATCTGCAATGACCTTGATGGGTGTACTTCATTCAAACAGAAATTAGTTACACCCACAATTCCTGTACTGAAAGTCTAAGCTGTTTCAGATTGTATTAGTGTCAAAGAATTATTACTTCAGCCACTTAACTATAAGAAAACACCAAATAGGTGAATTTATAAACCAGATTATAATCTTTGGATCTGGAAAACATATAAACATTTAATTTAAAGACAAACATTTTTACTGTAAAACTAAAACAAAAAGGGAATATAAAAAAATATATATATTTTCTGGTTTCTATCTAATCTATAAGATTATTTTAAGTAAAACGCAAAAAGGTGACTATTTCAGTAGAAAACTATAATTCCAGCAGTATCCTGTATCCACATTTAAGTCATCTCTTCAAATCTGGAACTACAGTAGTCAGTAATTTAGCAAATAAAAAGCAATTTTAACTTTTTCTTACCTCTTTACACCTGCAGCTGACCAAATATGGCAGACAGATCAAATGTATTTATCAAAATAATGGCTTGCAAAATAAAAAGGTTGTTTTGGTCTAGAATTGGTCTAAAAAATAAAAATAAAAATTAACAGCATTTGTATTCCTTCTCATGATCTTTAAAAAGTGAAAATGTAAAATAATATATAGCATAATATAGTTGCATATGAAGCCAATAATCTTGTAGATGAAGATAAGTCAAAGATCAACCAAAGTGCTGAAACAGTGGTACTGTGGCTCTCTCTAGTGGTAGCTACTTGGAGGTAATTTAAATGAATAATGAATACAATTTCTACCCTGGATATTGCCAAACAACAATAGAGGGCACCATGTAAGTAGAGGAGATGGGGGGCATTTGGTCACATTTTATACATCCATATATATATCTTACAAACTAAACATCATTTGTATATAAAAATATGTACTAGATGAAAGACAAAATTCTTACATAATAATAATTTAACTTTATTGATCTCACACTGGAGAAATTTACCTCTGCATTTAACTCATCCCCTTGATAAGCAGTGGGCTGCCATTGTGCGGCACCAGGTGAGCAGTGTGGGGTTGAGGATCTTGCTCAGAAACCCAGAGTGCAGGATATGGGGATCAAACCGGGTACTTGCAACCTTCTCAGTGCACAAGCGCACTGCTCTAACCACTAAGACATCACTCCCCTTACGTATATTTTTTTGTATCTGTGTAATTTTTTTTAAATCTCATGTCAGAGCAGAGTTATAAACAATCTAATGGGGATTGTCACCATATGACAAGTTCACCCACCAAAAGGTGAGTTCATGCGGGAAGATGTCACACTGGATTTTGCAACCCATTAAATAAGGACAAAATCATTATTGTTGTTACTTTTTTATGGAAATTTAATAAATGGCAATAATTCACTTTTATCACTCATGAAATAACATGAAATAACATTTAATATTATGACACTGGCACTTGAACTGGTCTTGGAACAAAAGAAAATTGTCAGAGTCCTCATCTGAGTTTAAATTTGGCATAACGTATGTAGACTGAATTACCAGGGGTGCATTATGTATATGCCCATCCTTTGCATATCTTGATCTGCACCCATGTTTCCAATGGGTGGCTGTTTTGATATGACTCTATACAAACAAATCCAGGTTCCGATTTTGCCACTGCTAATTCATATGCCACTTTTCTCACCTCTAATGGAGACAAACCATAATAATACCTTTGTTGATCTCACATTGGAGGAATTAACCTCTGCATTTAACCTATCCCCTTGGGGAGCAGTGGGATGCCATCATGGGGCACCCGGAGAACAGTGTGAGGGTAAAGGGTCTTGCTCAGGGACCCAGAGTGGCAGCCTGTGGGAGTGGGGCTCAAAACCTCAGGATTCCAAGCTCTGTGCCCTAATCACTAGGCTGCCACTCTCCTAAACCAAAATATATGTCATAGGATCTCTTAATATAGCTCTCAGTTTCAATTCTTTCTCTGCTGAAAACCTGCCTTGGTGATATGTACCCATCCACTGCAGTCGGGATAGCTGTCTGACCCTGAATTTCAGCTGGTGTGAAAGTTATACAGTACCGCGCCAAAGTACGGTCGTTGACATTTAAGTCTTTCACCGTATTTGTGATGGACTTGTGAGCTAGGGTCACCTACCTGACTCCCCTCAGCATCACCAAAGTTTGGCCCTGCCATGCTCCTGAGAATGTTCTCCTCATCTTTTCCTCTCTTTTAAATAAAT
>NW_015151389.1:292763-294594 GCF_000732505.1 Cyprinodon variegatus | reverse complement strand
TTTATAAAACTGATGGTAACACTATCAAATTGAACTTTGCATCATCTTACAGCTACACTGAAAAAAAATAATGCAACATTTTACTCAATGATGTTCAATTACTTTAACACAATAGTTTCATGTTAGCAGGGTAGGACATAAAAAAATGTGTGTTAAAATAACTAAATATGTAAATGTCAAAAGCGGTTGCATTATTTTTTTAAGTGTATTTTGATGCAGCACTGAGTCCAACCACAAATACATTTATTTTATGGATGAAACTTAAAATCTCAACAGGCCATAGCGAAAATTATCCTTAATGAAACAAAACTAACGAGTCTATTTAAAATGTAAGGAGAAGAAAGTAGCGATGGCTGCAAAAAATTTAAGAAGTAGAAGTTAAAAATTGTCTAAAATATAAGTGCTCCAGTAAAGTAGCCAATATTTCTACTAAATAAGGTAACAAAGTATTTGTACTTTTTTACCTGACACCTCTGCAAACCAGCAGACTTTAGTAATGTGTCAGATGTTTTTCTTCAAGCTGAATAAAAGATTTTATGTGTTAGCTTTCATAGACTTTTATAATAATAGAAATGGCCATCTACTGAATGCCATCCTTCTGTCCAAAATAAAAGTTTATTGAAAACCTGACAAACTGTATCAGTTTCACTTCAGCAGTAGCTTATCTACTACTTTGTGTAGAAACAATAAACTGAAATGCTAACAATATATATATGGAAGTATGTGGTTGTTAGAGCAGGAAAATTAGAACATTTAAAGCTGAATACTTTGGAGAAGCTTTGCGCGAAAATCTGCTGCTGTTAGTTTAGGTCGCCAGAGGTCAGCATTGTACTGTAGATGCTGATTATTCTGCTGTTAATAATCTGGAGAGAAAAAACACAAGCTACAATTTTCCTTTAGATTTACATTTGATCTTTTTTTTAATGTTTTTTCCTTTTTCTATGAATGAATTTGTAAGGAGGAAGTGCCTGGTGGTGTAATCCACCCCGGGTTGATGCGCAGTGCGCTCCTGCGTGCAGCTGCAGTGTAAACAAAGCCGCTGCAGATCACTACGCACTGAGTTGTTTGGACCGCACTGGCAAAGCAACAAACGTCGTTTTTTTCTCTTATCTTTAAAAGCGGATCCAGATCTAAAGGAAGGTTTTTATCGATTTTCAGCACTTTTTTAAAATTCAGATCCACATATGTCACTCAGCGCATTTGCTCCTACGTTCGGCCATTTAAACACCCCGATGGGGTTAGTCGAAAAGAAACAGTCAGCAAATTGTTTCAGCAATTTCTTTCTTCTTTTGTTTTTTTTTTTTTTTTTGAATAATGAAAATGTCGGATCACCAGGAGATCGCGGATGCTGAGGACGCGCGTCTATCCGGGAACCCGACCTCTCCGCTCCGGCCGACTGGCGACCGTCTGCCCTGCCACAAGAGCAGCGTGTGCTCCCGCTCCTACTTCGTGGTCGTGATGGTGTTTTTTCACGTCTACATCATTAATGTCATAGCACTGCTCTTCTACGTGCACTACAACAGCGGGCAGGAGGACGGCAGCCGGGGCGGAGACGCTCCCAGCGGCGGTGACCGACAGCAGCACCAAGAGCAGCGACGTCCCGCTCCATCACAGCAGCACTTTGTACGGGATGTTTCACTAACAAGGATCGAGGGAATAAGGGTGAGAGATGAGATGATGCTTTTATTATTTTCACTCATCTACTAAATGTAAGCTGGTAAATTTGATTATTTGCATTCCAGGTAGGACATGTCCAAAAGGTGTCTCTAGTGCCAGACAAAGTGCACGAGATGAGGACTTTGAGTCTGAAACCTCTGCTGTTCGGTAAGCA